>NC_136793.1:3316512-3434012 GCF_951216825.1 Electrona antarctica
TTGATGCTTTTTTGAGCCGTCCTACTATATATTTTTTACCCAGGGTATCTGGGCTAAGCTCAAGAACTTGTTTCCAGCTAGGCCCTGCTCATAGAACACATTTCATCGTAGTGGTTCAATGCCTTGTTCAAGGGCACTTCAGCGGTGGTAATTTTAACGTGTCGGACCGCTGATTCGAACTGGCGACCTTCCGGTATCAAGACCGCTCCGCTATCCGTTCGGCCACCGCTGCCACAAACAACAGCTCCAGACTTCCCTCTCCAGAGCATCGTAATCATTGTTTGTTCAGTAACAGTGTTCATGATTCCAGTAACCTTTTGAAAAATACAGGAAAGAAAACAACAGAAAATACATTTTCAGATCGGGATATCCCATTTCATCCAATCAGAGCTCATATACAGCCCATTTCATCCAATCAGCTCATACAGCCCATTTCATCCAATCAGAGCTCATATACAGCCCATTTCATCAAATCAGCTCATACAGCCCATTTCATCCAATCAGAGCTCATATACAGCCCATTTCATCCAATCAGAGCTCATATTCAGCCCATTTCATCCAATCAGAGCCCATTTCATCCAATCAGAGCTCATTCAGCCCATTTCTCCAATCAGAGCCCATTTCATCCAATCAGAGCTCATACAGCCCATTTCATCCAATCAGAGCTCATATAGGACAGGATAAACAAGTGAACGTGGAAGCTGTATGACACAAAACGAGGAGCGGATCACGTGCATGTGGAACTGGAGCGCGCTGATAAATGGCTTCTCTCTCTTCTCTCTCCGAGAAGTGGCGTCCAGTCTGCTCCATGTGTTGTTTTTGGCAGCACATTTATATTTAAGTTTTATTCATAGTCTCTCGAATAGTTTTAATTTAGTTTTAGTCACATTTTAGTCACCTGGAATGTTTGTGTCCAATTTTAGTCGACTAAATATAATATTTTAATCGACTAAATCTACAGTTGATCTAGTCGACTAAAATGTATTTTGTCGGGCCTTGATGCCGTCGTAATGACACTTTTTACACTTGCTGAAAATAGCCAATCTACAAGCTCACAACGTGTCGCAGCGCGACGCGTTGTGAGCTTGTAGATCTGCTACAAGCTCAGATTTTTACGGGGGCCAGTTTCGAATTGCAGCCGTCCGTAGGTGCCCTTTGAGAGCGGTTTTGAAGGAGTCAAGGGATTCGCATGTCTTAATGACTGTTGGTAGGGCGTTCCACATTTTGGTGGCATAGGAGCGAAAATAATTTAGTCCCTTGTTTGTGCCGAATCTGGGTTGTACATGGTTCGTTGCACTCCCTCTGGTGTTGTGGGTGTGGACTTCGTTAACATTAAGGAAGTATCTAGACAGGTACATGGGTATCTTGGTGGAGTATCGAATCTTGTGGACCAGACCCATTGCAAGATGCTGTACTCTGTCGTTGACCCTAAGCCATTCCAGTCTGTCAAAGTGGGCAGGGGTGAGGTGGTGCTAACTAGGTGCAACTCCCATTGACAGCCCATTCATCCAAACAGAAAAGTCAGATTTGATTGCATTAAACGATATTAAAGGGGAATTTCTCCCTAACCCTCTTTTTTTACAAAAGTAAGTTGATAATTATGTATATTGGCAAAAAAATATATAAAAAATAAAATAAAGATATAGGGGAGCTGGGGCTGGGGCTGGAGCTGGAGCTGCTCCTGGAGGGGTCTAACATCAGCTCACATAGACCAGGAAGAGTGCAGTGTCAACAATGCATGGAGTGTTGCTGTCACATCATCTAGAACAGATGTAAACAAAAAACAACTGCGTGATTGAATAGGAGTTCTAGCGTTAGACCCCTCCAGCAGCAGCTTCATCTCCAGCTGCAGCTTCAGCTCCCCTATATCTTTATTTATTTTTTAATATTTATTTTTGCTCAATATACATAATTATCAACTTACTTTTGTAAAAAAAAGTGTTAGGGAGAAATTCCCCTTTAAAGGACGTTAAACTCACCTTCTTGGCACTCAATTTGACACTCACTTTATGCTTTTAGAACTATTAAGTCCAGTCTGCTCATTAGACCTACAAAATCCAGTTTGCGTTTAGGCTAGTGACACAAGATACATCCTACCTGTGTTCACGCTAGTGACACAAGCTACATGCTACCTGCGATGTACGCTAGTGACACAAGCTACATGCTACCTGCGTTGATGCTAGTGACACAAGCTACATGCTACCTGCGTTGACGCTAGTGACACAAGCTACATGCTACCTGCGATGTACGCTAGTGACACAAGCTACATGCTACCTGCGTTGATGCTAGTGACACAAGCTACATGCTACCTGCGTTGACGCTAGTGACACAAGCTACATGCTACCTGCGTTGATGCTAGTGACACAAGCTACATGCTACCTGCGTTGACGCTAGTGACACAAGCTACATGCTACCTGCGATGTACGCTAGTGACACAAGCTACATGCTACCTGCGTTGATGCTAGTGACACAAGCTACATGCTACCTGCGTTCGCGCTAGCAGCAATACAAGCTACTGGGGGGTCATACGTTAGTCCGACATACCAATAGTCCAACATACGTGGCTGGTTAAGACTCACCCGTGGCTCCGAAATCCGTTACGGGTTATTAACACGTTGAATCCGTATGGCGAGTATACCTGTCCAAGACCTACCTGACGTTGGGTACAGATGACGAGCAGGCTGGCCTCAAGGCGTTTGATATCACTAGAGCATTGCACGGTTGCCAGGGCCCCGATGTTGTTTTCTCAATAGCCATTAGCTTCTGTTTTAGGCCGCGCCTTTGCAGACCTTTTTCTCGGAAACTAATGCGCTGTCCGTGGTGTTTAACAGATCGGCAAAGTTTGGAGGTCTTCTCTGATTATCCGGTGAGCGCGATGTGAACATTGGCGTTTTCTAGAGCAAGGATTGGCCTTATTTTAGCTCGGTAGCAGTAACGCTAATACTTTAGCATTCAAGATGGAAGCCAAAACCGGACGCGAGTCATAGTGGAATAGCCTGAAAACACCCGGCACCCAAGCACCACCACTTTTGTCCACCAGGCGGCACTCAATGTGTTAAGACACATGCACGGCAGATTAAGACTCACCTGTGGCTTCCGCGTGCCGCATGCGGTTAGGGTTAGGTCAGGGAGGGTTTGGGGTAGGGTGTCGAACTATTGCATTTCGGATTGTCGGACTCTACGTTGGACTAAAGATATGCACCCAAGCTGCTGCATTCTTGCTAGCAGTGACACAAGCTACCTGCTAGCTGCGTTCACGCACTGTATTTATTCTTCTGAACTGTCATTTTTACTCTCATTTTTCTCTGTCTTCTGTTTAGTTTTACTATGTTGCGTTGCGTTGCGTTGCGCTGTGTTGCGTTGCGTTGCGTTGCGTTGCGCTGTGTTGCCTCCTGTGTCCATCACTCTCCTCTTCCATGTCTTAATTGTTTCCGTCCTCTTCCAGATGTTTCCATCCTGAGATGGCGC
Source organism: Electrona antarctica (assembly GCF_951216825.1). Lineage (NCBI taxonomy): Eukaryota > Metazoa > Chordata > Actinopteri > Myctophiformes > Myctophidae > Electrona > Electrona antarctica. Next base: position 3,319,981 of record NC_136793.1, read on the forward strand.
ATCCGTCAGCAAACCCACGTCTGGACTGTCTTCGCGTAGCTGCCTTCACCATCCAGCGCTAGCCAACAGGCTAGCCAGCGGCTAGTAGTGCCAGCTAGCTAACAGACTAGTAGTGCCAACTAGCCAACAGGCTAGTGGTGCCAGCTATCTAACAGGCTAGTGGTGCCAGCTAGCCAACTGGCTAGTGGTGCCAACTAGCCAACAGGCTAGTGGTGCAAGCCAGCCAACTGGCTAGCCCCGGCTAGCCAAGAACTTGTCCATCCAATTGCTAGCCTGTTAGCTAGTCCCCCTAGCTGCTGTGACCTCCACCATGTCCGAGGGGCTTCTGCAGGTCAGTGGTGGACAAAGCATATATAGCCTACTAGTGTTGTGGTACTCAAGTCCGGACTCGGTCTGGAGTCCACATTTTCATTACTCGGTCTCGTCTTGCACATAATCTGACCTCATTAATTAACTGCCAGCTATTTTTTTGGTTGCTTTTTCTCACCTTTTACGGTCTGAGACATAGAGTGAGTAGAAAATAGGTTGGAAAAGGGTGAAGTGGTCCCTTAATAAATGTATAACTTAAAAAATAAGTTCAACAAATAGTGAAAATGTGTTTTATATTAAGTCGAGTAGTGAAGTGAGTGTACTGTACTGTGTTGTAGGCCTTTATTAAATAGTGAAGTGAGTGTTCTGTGTGGTTTGCAGGTGGAGATCCCAGACTTTGGGAGCAGTGTTCTGGGCAGCCTGAACCAGCAGCGTCTGTTGGGACACTACTGTGATGCCTCCATCCTGGTGCAGGGCCAGGCCTTCAAGGTAACCCACACTGTCATCCACATACACCTCCATCCTTCAAAGTAACCCACACTATCATATCATCCACATACACCTCCATCCTTCAAGGTAACCCACACTATCATATCATCCACATACACCTCCATCCTTCAAGGATTCTGGTGCAGGGCCAGGCCTTCAAGGTAACCCACACTATCCTATTATACAGCACATAATCATCCACATAAAACCCATTTTCTAAAACGGTTAGTCCATATAGAGGGTATGCGCATGCATAAAGTGAATGGCAGATCGAGTGACAAAGTTAATTTAATGTTGTTTGAAGTCATTTAATTCATTCAAATAGGACTTTACTGTTTGGATGTATGGGCTGTTAAGTCCAGAAAGTTTTTTTTGCCACTCAGTAGTCATTCCTGCAAAAACGTCCAGGTATGATGATGTCACGCGCATACCCTCTATACTTGATTCTGATTGGCTGGTTTCTGATTAGACCACGTAGTAAATCTCACGATAATCCACACCTTAAATCACTTTTTTTATATCATTCCCAGGTGCGTTAGAGCTCTGTAGCTGAACTGGGGAAGGAAAGCACTTGATTGCCTTACAAACCTTGGCCGTGCAGGCCAAAGCCAGTGTTTCAGCCAGAGCGTCTAAGCCAGTGTTTCAGCCAGAGCGTCTAAAGCCAGTGTTTCAGCCAGAGCGTCTAAAGCCAGTGTTTCAGCCAGAGCGTCTAAAGCCAGTGTTTCAGCCAGAGCGTCTAAAGCCAGTGTTTCAGCCAGAGCGTCTAAAGCCAGTGTTTCAGCCAGAGCGTCTAAAGCCAGTGTTTCAGCCAGAGCGTCTAAAGCCAGTGTTTCAGCCAGAGCGTCTAAAGCCAGTGTTTCAGCCAGAGCGTCTAACGCCAGTGTTTCAGCCAGAGCGTCTAACGCCAGTGTTTCAGCCAGAGCGTCTAAAGCCAGTGTTTCAGCCAGAGCGTCTAAAGCCAGTGTTTCAGCCAGAGCGTCTAAACCAGTGTTTCAGGCAGAGCGTCTAAAGCCAGTGTTTCAGCCAGAGCGTCTAACGCCAGTGTTTCAGCCAGAGCGTCTAAAGCCAGTGTTTCAGCCAGAGCGTCTAAAGCCAGTGTTTCAGCCAGAGCGTCTAAAGCCAGTGTTTCAGCCAGAGCGTCTAAAGCCAGTGTTTCAGCCAGAGCGTCTAACGCCAGTGTTTCAGCCAGAGCGTCTAACGCCAGTGTTTCAGCCAGAGCGTCTAAAGCCAGTGTTTCAGCCAGAGCGTCTAAAGCCAGTGTTTCAGCCAGAGCGTCTAAACCAGTGTTTCAGGCAGAGCGTCTAAAGCCAGTGTTTCAGCCAGAGCGTCTAACGCCAGTGTTTCAGCCAGAGCGTCTAAAGCCAGTGTTTCAGCCAGAGCGTCTAAAGCCAGTGTTTCAGCCAGAGCGTCTAAAGCCAGTGTTTCAGCCATAGCGTCTAAAGCCAGTGTTTCAGCCAGAACGTCTAAAGCCAGTGTTTCAGCCAGAGCGTCTAAACCAGTGTTTCAGCCAGAGCGTCTAAAGCCAGTGTTTCAGCCAGAGCGTCTAACGCCAGTGTTTCAGCCAGAGCGTCCAAAGCCGGTGTTTCAGCCAGAGCGTCTAAACCAGTGTTTCAGCCAGAGCGTCTAAAGCCAGTGTTTCAGCCAGAGCGTCTAAAGCCAGTGTTTCAGCCAGAGCGTCTAAAGCCAGTGTTTCAGCCAGAGCGTCTAACGCCAGTGTTTCAGCCACAGCGTCTAACGCCAGTGTTTCAGCCAGAGCGTCTAAAGCCAGTGTTTCAGCCAGAGCGTCTAACGCCAGTGTTTCAGCCAGAGCGTCTAAACCAGTGTTTCAGCCAGAGCGTCTAACGCCAGTGTTTCAGCCAGAGCGTCTAACGCCAGTGTTTCAGCCAGAGCGTCTAAAGCCAGTGTTTCAGCCAGAGCGTCTAAAGCCAGTGTTTCAGCCAGAGCGTCTAAACCAGTGTTTCAGCCAGAGCGTCTAAACCAGTGTTTCAGCCAGAGCGTCTAAAGCCAGTGTTTCAGCCAGAGCGTCTAACGCCAGTGTTTCAGCCAGAGCGTCTAAAGCCAGTGTTTCAGCCAGAGCGTCTAAAGCCAGTGTTTCAGCCAGAGCGTCTAACGCCAGTGTTTCAGCCAGAGCGTCTAAAGCCAGTGTTTCAGCCAGAGCGTCTAACGCCAGTGTTTCAGCCAGAGCGTCTAAACCAGTGTTTCTGCCAGAGCGTCTAAAGCCAGTGTTTCAGCCAGAGCGTCTAAAGCCAGTGTTTCAGCCAGAGCGTCTAACGCCAGTGTTTCAGCCAGAGCGTCTAAAGCCAGTGTTTCAGCCAGAGCGTCTAAAGCCAGTGTTTCAGCCAGAGCGTCTAAAGCCAGTGTTTCAGCCAGAGCGTCTAAAGCCAGTGTTTCAGCCAGAGCGTCTAAAGCCAGTGTTTCAGCCAGAGCGTCTAACGCCAGTGTTTCAGCCAGAGCGTCTAACGCCAGTGTTTCAGCCAGAGCGTCTAAAGCCAGTGTTTCAGCCAGAGCGTCTAAAGCCAGTGTTTCAGCCAGAGCGTCTAAACCAGTGTTTCAGGCAGAGCGTCTAAAGCCAGTGTTTCAGCCAGAGCGTCTAACGCCAGTGTTTCAGCCAGAGCGTCTAAAGCCAGTGTTTCAGCCAGAGCGTCTAAAGCCAGTGTTTCAGCCAGAGCGTCTAAAGCCAGTGTTTCAGCCAGAGCGTCTAAAGCCAGTGTTTCAGCCAGAGCATCTAACGCCAGTGTTTCAGCCAGAGCGTCTAACGCCAGTGTTTCAGCCAGAGCGTCTAAAGCCAGTGTTTCAGCCAGAGCGTCTAAAGCCAGTGTTTCAGCCAGAGCGTCTAAACCAGTGTTTCAGGCAGAGCGTCTAAAGCCAGTGTTTCAGCCAGAGCGTCTAACGCCAGTGTTTCAGCCAGAGCGTCTAAAGCCAGTGTTTCAGCCAGAGCGTCTAAAGCCAGTGTTTCAGCCAGAGCGTCTAAAGCCAGTGTTTCAGCCATAGCGTCTAAAGCCAGTGTTTCAGCCAGAACGTCTAAAGCCAGTGTTTCAGCCAGAGCGTCTAAACCAGTGTTTCAGCCAGAGCGTCTAAAGCCAGTGTTTCAGCCAGAGCGTCTAACGCCAGTGTTTCAGCCAGAGCGTCCAAAGCCGGTGTTTCAGCCAGAGCGTCTAAACCAGTGTTTCAGCCAGAGCGTCTAAAGCCAGTGTTTCAGCCAGAGCGTCTAAAGCCAGTGTTTCAGCCAGAGCGTCTAAAGCCAGTGTTTCAGCCAGAGCGTCTAACGCCAGTGTTTCAGCCACAGCGTCTAACGCCAGTGTTTCAGCCAGAGCGTCTAAAGCCAGTGTTTCAGCCAGAGCGTCTAACGCCAGTGTTTCAGCCAGAGCGTCTAAACCAGTGTTTCAGCCAGAGCGTCTAACGCCAGTGTTTCAGCCAGAGCGTCTAACGCCAGTGTTTCAGCCAGAGCGTCTAAAGCCAGTGTTTCAGCCAGAGCGTCTAAAGCCAGTGTTTCAGCCAGAGCGTCTAAACCAGTGTTTCAGCCAGAGCGTCTAAACCAGTGTTTCAGCCAGAGCGTCTAAAGCCAGTGTTTCAGCCAGAGCGTCTAACGCCAGTGTTTCAGCCAGAGCGTCTAAAGCCAGTGTTTCAGCCAGAGCGTCTAAAGCCAGTGTTTCAGCCAGAGCGTCTAACGCCAGTGTTTCAGCCAGAGCGTCTAAAGCCAGTGTTTCAGCCAGAGCGTCTAACGCCAGTGTTTCAGCCAGAGCGTCTAAACCAGTGTTTCAGCCAGAGCGTCTAACGCCAGTGTTTCAGCCACAGCGTCTAACGCCAGTGTTTCAGCCAGAGCGTCTAAAGCCAGTGTTTCAGCCAGAGCGTCTAACGCCAGTGTTTCAGCCAGAGCGTCTAAACCAGTGTTTCAGCCAGAGCGTCTAACGCCAGTGTTTCAGCCAGAGCGTCTAAAGCCAGTGTTTCAGCCAGAGCGTCTAAAGCCAGTGTTTCAGCCAGAGCGTCTAAACCAGTGTTTCAGCCAGAGCGTCTAAACCAGTGTTTCAGCCAGAGCGTCTAAAGCCAGTGTTTCAGCCAGAGCGTCTAACGCCAGTGTTTCAGCCACAGCGTCTAACGCCAGTGTTTCAGCCAGAGCGTCTAAAGCCAGTGTTTCAGCCAGAGCGTCTAACGCCAGTGTTTCAGCCAGAGCGTCTAAAGCCAGTGTTTCAGCCAGAGCGTCTAAACCAGTGTTTCAGCCATAGCGTCTAACGCCAGTGTTTCAGCCAGAGCGTCTAAAGCCAGTGTTTCAGCCAGAGCGTCTAAACCAGTGTTTCAGCCAGAGCGTCTAAAGCCAGTGGATGTCTCTCGCCCTCAGGCCCATCGTGCGGTCCTGTTCAGTCTCTCTCTCTCTCTCTCTCTCTCTCTCTCTCTCTCTCTAATGGTCAGTGGATGTCTCTCGCCCTCAGGCCCATCGTGCGGTCCTGTTCAGTCTCTCTCTCTCTCTCTCTCTCTCTAATGGTCAGTGGATGTCTCTCGCCCTCAGGCCCATCGTGCGGTCCTGTTCAGTCTCTCTCTCTCTCTCTCTCTCTCTCTCTAATGGTCAGTGGATGTCTCTCGCCCTCAGGCCCATCGTGCGGTCCTGGCTGCCTCCTCGCTCTACTTCAGAGACCTGTTCAGCTCGGCCGCAGACTCCTCCTCTTCCTGCCAGGTAGGCCGCAGACTCCTCCTCTTCCTGCCAGGTAGGCCGCAGACTCCTCCTCTTCCTGCCAGGTAGGCGCGGTCAGGAACCAGTGTTGTTTTTGGCAGCAAATTTAGATCTTAGTTTTAGTCATAAAGAATACTACTATTTTAGTCTCTTGAATAGTTTTCACTTAGTTTTCGTCACATATTATTCACCTGGAATGTTTTAGTGTTAGTCTAGTTTTTGTCGACTAAATATCATAAGAGTTTAGGCCAACAAGGCCCAACAAAATACATTTTAGTCGACTAAATCAACTGTAGATTTAGTCAACTAAAATGTATTTTGTTGGGCCTTGATGCCGTCGTAATGGCTGATTTTACACTTGTAGAGCTTGTAGATCGGCTATTTTCAGCATGCAACCAAAAATGACTTATACTGGATCTCTTGTCCACTAGTCCCTCCCTAACATTTTAGTCTAGTTTTTATTTATTAGTCTTAGATTTAGTTTCCGTTTAGTTTTAGTCAGTGGACGAACAATTTTTAGTTTTAGCTTTAGTCGACGAAATCGACACTGCCTGAGAACATCATATTTTCAGATGGGGATCGGCGGCCATTTACAGATAATAATTCTGGGGGTCCGTGATGTGAAGGTTGAGCACCACTGACAGAAACATAGGGTTTTTCCAGAAAACTGTCATGAATTAGATTTGTAGAATCTGGTCCCCTTTTGGTGTTTTAAGCATTATGTTGTACTTTAACTATTTTTTTTAAAAACGCGCAAATCTTTGAATATATATTCTTTCACAGCGAACGTTTTTAACTCAAATCTTTGCTTCTGGGGGGGGGGGGGGGGGGGGTCACTGGAACGACATCATTTCAGATGGCGGTCGACGGGCCAGCCAATCACATATATTTTCAGGGGTCCTTGACATGAAAATGTTTGAGAACCACTGACACAGAAACATAGGTTTTTTCCAGAAAACTGTCATGAATTAGAAGACATTTTGTAGAATCTGCTCTCGGGTCTAAATGGGTTTTATGAAAGTTGAAACATCGGCGTACTTGTTCCTCCCGCCCACCAGGTGGCAGTGTTTGAGCTGCCGTCGTCGGTGACCCCGGCGTGTTTCCAGCAGATCCTGTCGTTCTGCTACACGGGTCGTCTGAGCATGGCGGCCAGCGAGCAGCTGGTCCTGATGTACACGGCGGGATACCTCCAGATCCAGAACATCGTGGAGCGAGGCATGGAGCTGATGATGATGAAGGCCTCCTCGTCTTCCTCCTCGCCGCTCTGCTGCGACTCCCAGGTGAGCCGAGGGACACGCGCGCCGCACACACACACACACACACACACACACACACACACACAGGACCTCGGAACGCCCCCATGTCGCTACCGGGTGCTAGGCGTTTATCCGACATATACCAAAAGTCCGACATTTGTGCTGCGGGTCCAAATCGCCCATGCTGCGGGTTACAAATCGCCCGTGATGCGGGATACAAATCGCCCGTGCTGCGGGTTACAAATCGCCCGTGCTGCGGTTACAAATCGCCTGTGCTGCTGGTTACAAATCGCCCGTGATGCGGGTTACAAATCACCCATGATGTGGGTTACAAATCGCCCGTGATGCGGGCCGTCGCTACCCGTCGCTATGCTACGCGTCGCTATGCTACCCGTCGCTATGCTACGCGTTGCTATACTACGCGTCGCTATGCTACGCGTCGCTATGCTACGTGTGGATTTTCTCTGTGTCTGTGAAGCCTTTTGAGCTGCAATGAAAACAGGCAAAAACAGTGAAAACAGTGACATCTGCTGGCAAATATGGGATGTGCTGCTGGCTCTTACATCACACCCAGAGCACTTGTTTGAGCCAGAAAAGCCCCAGAGCACAGAACATCTACTGAATGTTAAAAGTTCAGTTTTTTTGGGTTGTAATTGACCAAAAAACCTAAAAAGAATAAATAAGAAAAAGTACAAAATCTTTAAAAAATGTTCAATGTCACGATCCCTTTAAATCTCACTGTGTTTCCTGTCCAATCGCAGACGGCGTCGACAGACGAGCTGGGCGTGTACGAGCCTCGCCACACCGGAGGCTCCTCCCCCTCGGCGGCCTCGCATCGCCCCGCCCATCTAAGCCCCGCCCCCCTCAGTCCAGAGGAGCTGCTGCTCGCCGTGAGCCGCATCAAGCGGGAGAGGAACGACACGCCTCCTCCTCCCGACCACATGGGGGCAGCAGAGGGAGCCGAGGCCAGGTGAGAGCGTCCGTTTGGTCCACTAACGAAACGCTGTGACGAAAATGTTAACCTCGCTGTGGCCAATGTATTTGGCCGCCGACCCCATCTGAAAATATGTCGTTCCAGGTACCCCCCCCCCCCCCCCCCCACCCCCCCAGAAGCAAAGATTTGAGTTAAAAACGTTTGCTGTGAAAGAATAATATATATTCAAAGATGGAACCCCCTGTGACGCGTGTCACAGTGGAATTGCTTGTCATCACGTGCCACCCAAGCACCGCCACTTTCGTCCACCAGGTGGCACTCAATGTGTTAAGAAGTAGTGGTTGAAATGACTGTGATGCTGAAAAACCCCTTGCCTCACCTTCTTCTGTCGCTGTTCTGCTGCCCCCTGTAGGAGCGAGGCGGCGGTGCAGCGGGGCAGTGCCCTGTGCTACCTGGGGGGTCCGGGGGGCGTCGTCGGCGCGGTGCCCGGCCTGCAGTCCTACCTCCTGGCCAGCGGGGGAGCCGGTCGCTCCAGCCCGGGGGGCTCCTCGCTGCCCACGGACTCCCCCGCCTCGCACCCCCCCACGGAGGAGGAGATGGACGAGGACTACTACGGCAGCGCCGGCGTCGTTCCTGCCGGGATCTACGGCCAGATCTACGGTCACCACGGTAACGCGTACAGTAAGTCTACGGCAACGCGTACAGTAAGTCTACGGTAAAGCATACAGTAAGGGCCGATTCATACTCCTATTTTACCGCTGTTTCGGCGCTGTAGTGCCGAAATGATTTTGGCTCGTCAGAAATTTTCGAAGAGCCGACTTTAGGACGGTACCCGCCCCCCCGAACCTCAAATGACGTCACATTGTAGGCTCTACAGAGCCGAACCCACTTTTATTCGGCTCTAAAATAGGAGTATGAATCGCCCCTAAGTCTACGGTAATGCGTTCTTCATAGCCTGGATTTATCGGTGGTGAGGTGACCACCGAACTACAACATGACGTCACTGAGCCGCGGTGAAGAGCAAACCACCGCCCCAGCCCTTCTCTCTGTTTTTTACTCACCACCGCTCCACGTTATTACAGCTTCGGTGGTCACCTCACCACCGGAAATCCAGACTATGAATGAGCCTTAAGGGACGGGCAAAAAATTCGGCCACCGAAAATATTCGGCCGAAAATGGCTAAAGATGCATTTTCGGCCTATTCGGTTTCGGCTCAAATAGGCCGAAAAAATATCACCGAATAGTCAAAACTAGGGCCCGACCGATTCTACAGTCCATCCTGCACATATCACTCTCTCGGTCCTGCACCGCTGTACTGGAGAAGTATATCACGTTTTCGGTTCTGCACCGCTTATTGGAGAAGAATATCACTCTGTCGGGTGCGCAGTGCAACTACCCCACACACACACACACGACACACACACACACACACACACGACACACCTCGCGACACTACAGAGTGAGAGTGAGAGAGAGAGAGAGAGAGAGAGGGGGGGGGGGGGGGGGGAGAGAGGGAGAGCGCACGCGCTAACTCCTTACTCCTTGATTGTCTTACTAACCGTTGTTAAATCAAGCTAGCGCATATAGCGTCAAATCAACAGTAGTTCTGAGCTAGCCGGAATACATTCTACCGAGGATGAACAAATTGACACAGAGAACAGATATGCCTTTGCTCTTTAGTCCATGGCCAAGAGAGCAGTGTGGTTATTTTCACTTCCTTTTATGCAGATCACATGATCACGTGACCGGTATCAGGTCACGTGCTCTCAATAAAGGTATATAAATATACATACAATGATATATATATACAGGCAATTAATGATCATACATTCCAACACCCCCACTTGATCGTGAATTGGTACACATAGAAATAACAAAAAAAGAACCCTTGAAAGAGAAACAAAAAAAACCTTGGACTGTATGTTATTCTCCAAACATGAAACCCTCAAAATTCCTCAATTGACACAGCCTGGCTGGTTTTGTCATAACATCGGCAACCATTTGTTCAGTTGGACAATACTCGAGAATCACTTTACCATCATTGACAGTTGATCTTACAAAGTGGTATCTTATGTCAATATGTTTTGACCTCTGTCTCTGTACAGGATTTTTAGCTAACGCTATTGTACCTTGATTGTCCTCGTAAATCTTTGGCTGCATGTAATGAAATCCATCAATACATTGTAACAATTGAATCAAATACAAACACTCTTGTAGAGTTGCCGCTAAAGCCATGTACTCAGCTTCACAAGTTGAAAGTGCTACGGTGTATTGCTTTTTAGACCTCCATGAAATCAAAGGGCCCTCTGGGTTTAGGCTGACACAATAACCACTAGTGCTACGTCTGTCACTTGCACATCTTCTGCCCAGTTTGCATCACTATATGCTATCAAGCCTAGTTCCTCACATTTCCTATAGCATAAGGATTTTTCCCTGGTTCCCTTCAGATATCTCAGCACATGTTTCACTGTGATCCACTGCTCTTCTGTTGGTTTAGAAAAATATTGTGAAAGTTTTCCCACTACAAAACTCAGATCTGGCCTGGTACAAGTAGTCAAGTATATTAGACTACCCACAACGTCCCTGTATTTTCTCACATCCCCCAATGACTCACTGCTGTCAGTGTAGTTCAGTTTTGCAGTCCTGCATGTCAAATCTAGTCAATATTTTGTCAACATATTTCCTTTGTGACATAGTCACACAATGTTCACCTTGTTCAAAATCAATACCAATGCAATGTTTCAATTTGCCTAAGTCTTTCATTCTGAATTTTGCTGTAAGCATTTATTTGACAGCAATCATCACATTGTCATCACTTGCTGCAATTATTATATCATCGACCCAAAATAAAATGAATACCTTTTGATCATTAATTTCCCTTGTGTAAACACAATAATCAACTGGGTTCTGAATAAATTGATTTTTAGTTAAAAAATCATGCAACATCTTGTTCCAATTTCTCCCTGATTGTTTTAAACCATACAAAGATTTATTTAGTTTACACACCAGCATGTCCCCATTCTCAGATGTAACTTCATATCCCTCTGGTTGTCTCATGTAAATCTAAAAATCTATTGGTGCATGCAAATAGGCCGTTTTGACGTCCATTTGGTGTAAGATCATATTCTCTTGTGCTGACTTTTGCATCGATACCCTCACACTAGTCTGGTTTGCCGTTGGTGAAAAAGTCTCTTCATAATCCACACCTGGTTTTTGATTGAAACCTTTGGCTACATAACGTGCCTTGAATTGTTTAGATTCATCTGCATTTGTTTTTAAAGCATACACCCATCTACCCCCCACTACTTCTTTGCCTTCTGGCAGTTTAGTCAGGGTAAACGTGTCATTTTCCTTTAGTGATTCAATTTCCTCATCCATAGCTCTTGCCCATAACTTAGAGTCAGGTGATGCCATTGCCTGCTTTACTGTGTGTGGCACATCACAAATGACTCTATAACAATAATCAAAGGTTATGTCATCTAGGTCATCAGATTTTACTTGACACTCATAATCCTTTAAATACTGAGGTGGTTTCACTTTTCTTCTGGGATATGTTGCACTCTGGCCACTGTCACCTGCCTGAGCACTGACCAAATCATCCATCTCCCCTGCTTCTTGTTCCTGTATCTCACTGGTTTGGCCATCTTCACCTGCCTGAACATTTGCCAAATCACTCATTTCAACAACCACCTCTTGTTCTTGTGTCTCGTTAGTTTCCCTATCTTCAGGGAGGTGGTTTACAGTCCTTCCCCCACTGCAATCATCATCCCAATCTGTTTGGGTCTGAATTAGGGCATTCACTTCTAGTGATTTTTACTAGTTGACTAGTTGCCTGGTTTACTAGTCGACTAGTCGACTAGTCGTTTAACTACTTATTATGTAAAAATTAATAATTAATAATTAAAAAAAAAAAAAAACGTTGAAAACGGTGTGCGTGCATTGTGGAGCAGCACCCAGCCTAAGTTTTTCACAATGCATGTACTGTATGTGACAAACATCTTGAATTAAGACGCAGAGAGGAGTTCTAGGTAACAACAATGCCACTTGTATTTTTAATACTGCAACTTCAATGCTTTACAGCAACCCACACAATGTAGTATCATCAATATTTCAAACGAAAACAAAAAATGTTTAATAAGATAAGCCATTAACAGAGTCCTGCCGCTCACCAGGGCACATTTAGCGCAGCAGCCAGGTTGACATGACATGACAACGATACAAAGACACTCGCACGTGAGTACTGAGAACTCAACGTCTCAAACAACATTTCAGATGGCTCAAACAAACCCGGATCAATTTCAGCTGCTGCTACAATAATAACAACAAATTAAAACTGGACTCACCAAAAAGTTGTCTCACGGCCTCATGAAACAAAACAAACAATAAATCCACCTGTTGGTCTGTGACATCTGTCAAAAAGGCTAATCTACTCGCTGTCGCTATCACGGACACTGATGCCGTCCTCCTCTGTCTCCTCTTTAATTATTGTCACCGGGCCGTCTCTCTGGTTTGCATTGAGGAAGATTAGTGTATTAACGTGGGAAGGATGCAGACTTGAACGCTGCCGAGTGACTGTGTTCCCTGCCAGGGAAAATACACGTTCGCTGGGAGTGCTGGTTGCTGGAATCGCCAGGTAGGTCTTGGAGAGTTTAGCAAGACGGGGGAAACGACCCTCGTTCTTTGCCCACCACGCCAGCGGGTTTTCCATTGTGGGTATTTGGGGCAACAGTTGGTATTCGCGCAGCTCTTCTGCATTCGTGGTGGGTTTTTTTTTGTCCATGCTTTCGTAATGGGGCCCAAACAACTCTTCAAAGTCACTCTCCAGTCTGTCCTTTTTTCTTTGAGTCTCCGGTTCCACTCCAGCGCTGTCCTCGTCCTCGGCATCATCATCTATGGTGAAAATTAAGAGACATTAATTGCGTTGTTTTATTTATTTCTTATCTATTCAACTAGTCCTAGGCCTAGGCTACTTAGCTACAATTATTTGCACTATAATGATATAGTAAGCAATATAATATAGTGAGCAAATATAATATAATGAGAAATATAATGCAATTTAATATATTGTATAATAATAATAATAATAATAATAATAATAAAATATAGTGAGCATGAGCAATTTTAAATAATATATTGTATCATAATTCTTGCTATTAGCCAACATTAGTGGGGTTTTGATTGGGATTAATTTAGTTAATGATCATCACCTGTCGCTCCAGGATTGGGTTGTTCGTCTTCTCCCGGTACCAGGTCGTCCAGATGCGCCCAGGCTTCCTCTCTGATATTGGCTGGGAGGAATTTGAGTTGTTTGAACCGGGGGTCCAGCATGCATGCCGTGATTGGGACGGATTTAGCCAAATCATCAGTCGAATCCAACTTGAAGCGCGTTATGAGCTGGTTCTTCACGGTGGTCTTGAATGTGCGGGTAATAGCCAAATCGTTCTCTTTCGCTCTCAGCGTGTTGTCAACCAGGTTGAGTATGACGGGATAGACGAACGACAGCCCGACGTGCGCCTGACCGCACATTATGGTTGTTGCCTTGGCCAGAGGCCTCAGTACAGGTATTAGCTGCTCCATTAAATCCCACTGGTTGCTTTTAAGGGACAGGGCCTTTTTTTGGGACGGCTTCGTTGTCACCTCGTCGCTTAGAACGGCCTGTACTGGGATGCGCTGCTCGAACAGACATTCCACCATGGTGAACGTGGAATTCCAGCGAGTCGCGCAATCGTTTTGGAGTTTGCGGGGATTCTTACCCAGACTTTGCTGACATTTCTTCAAAGCACAATGTGCAACAGAGGAGTGGCGGAAATGTCCGACAAGACGCCTAGCAGCAGTTGTAGTCTTCGCAACATCAGGTAAATCTAACCCCTTTTTTATGGCTAGTTGAAGGGTGTGCCCTGTGCATCCAAGGTGGCTGGGAAAATGTTGACAGAGGTCCATTGCCAAATTCATGCTGCTTGCGTTGTCATGAACAGTGGAAAAGACACTCAAGTTCCACTCCTTTATGGTTTCTGTCAGCTTTTCGGCAATATTTATAGCAGTGTGTCTCTCGGTCATGTTGTCTGTTAGCAGCACTCTTGATTTGATGTCCCATGGGTCTGTGATGTAGTGAGCGGTCACTGTAATATAAGGATCCATAGTGCAAGATGTCCACAGGTCGGTAGTGAGAGAGACACTTTTACCTTCGATCTCCTCGGCAATGTTGCCTCTCAAAGTTTTGTACTGCCTGTTGATGGTCTTCCAGACTGTAGTATGACACGGGATTGTATAGTTTGGCTCGAAAAACTTTATTAATTCCATGAAGCCTTCTCCATGAAGAGCAGCGATTGGTCGGCAATCTTTGACAATAAAGTTGATAAGTAATTCTGTTATCTTCTTTCTTCTCTTGTCTGTGAGTGGGCGTTGGGAATAATCTCCCATGGTGGTCTGCTGCGGTGCAGTCTGCTTGGTGCTGGCCGCCGCGGTGCTGCTGTTGGCGGCGGCAGTGCTGCTGCTGGGAAGCGGGTGTTTCCCATTCAGGTGGTTAGACATAGAAGACGTATTGCTGTTGTACTTGAGTGCAATCTTACATAATTTGCACACCACCGTGTGATTGTCCTTGTCTTCGGTAAAATACTGCCACACAACTGAATTACGAGGCCGTTTAGCTGGGACTGGAGCGGTCGCGCCATGTTCTGTGTTTGTTGTAGCCATGCTTCTTGTTACTTTGGGGCGGAAGCAGTGTGCAGGTTGGGTCCGGGTTGGGTCACAGTCACACATGCCGTTTCCGATCTGGCTGGTTTTATTATAATATTTGTAGATTTAAAAACGGTGTACATTGGTGTCTATAATCTATCTGATAATTAGTAGATATTGAGGCCCACAAAAACGGGAATAAAAATAAAAAAAAAAAATACGCTTTTTTTTTTTTTTTTTTTTTAACCAACTAGTCGACCAGTACCAACGAGGTCAACTAGTGGTTTTACTAGTCGACTATTAAACTAGTCGACTAGTTGGTTAATGCCCTAGTCTGAATCTCAATGACATTCCTTTGAATGAACTTTACCAATCTGTGCTTAGTTACCTTCCCAGTGTCGGGATAAAACACTAAATAGGCTGGGCTATTTTTATCATATCCTACAAATATCCCTTTTTCACATCGTGAATCCAACTTTTTTCTTATTTTGTTTATATGCATAGCATGGGGACCCAAAAGTTCTCATTCTTGAAAGGTTTGGCCTCTTTCCTGTCAGCATGTAATATGGGGTCTGTCCTACATGCTTATTGAAACATCTATTTCGAATAACAGCAGCCGTCATTACCGCATATGTCCACAATTCCCTTGGTAATTTGCACTCAATCAGCATACATCTGGCCATCTCAAACAGCGTTCGCCAATTTCTTTCAGCTGTCCCATTCTGATGGGGTGAGTATGGAGCTGAGGCCTCATGTCTAATGGACTTTCCGCTTAACCCTTAGACAGACTACTACTGGAAAACACGTGGAGTTATGCATTAGTCCGGTCTGACTTGTACGTGATTTTCCGTAGTTCTCTTTTTTTACTAATACCAATAGATGAATTCGGTCCGCACCTCTGTATAGAGTATTGAGCATAAATATCAACTACATTTCCCAGAAAACTGTGTACGCTTTGCCATTGGAAGCTGATCCCACCCCCCAGTAAACAGTGGGGGCGGAGGGAGTTTTCATAGTTTTCAGTGTTCAGCCCGTTTGCCGTCTCGCCCGAGCGATTTTCTATCAGAAAAAGTTGAAAGCAGTAATATTTATTTGAGCGAGTTTTGTGGTAGTAGTATTGATCCATACGCGTCCCAGTCGCCTTCTCCAGTCCCCACCAGCCCGGTCGCTGGGACCGGTGGCTGGGCTTAGAACCGGAGCGGGGACCGGCCACTACCACTCATTGTCTCCTCATCGTCGTCCGATGAGCCATACCGGGAAACCATTGAAAGAAGACGATCAACCCGGAATGTTTTGAGGTAATCTTATTGTAGAAAATGCCCTTCTATAGTGATCAGAAATCATGGACAAAAGAAATCTACAAGCTCACAACGCGTCGCGCATAACCACGCGTTGCTTCAGTAAACGATGCATGTTTGTTCTCCGTATTTGTAGACAGTAAATAAAAGGAGCGAACATTACTCTTCAGATCAGATCGCCTATATGGCACGCTACAATATAAAATAATTGTACTGCCATGCGTGCATGGCTGCATGCCTGCTACGATACATTTGTACTGCACCGACCGACACTAACCCCCCGTCCAGCCATTAGCCAGCACCTTTTACTGTCTACAAAGACGGAGAACAAACATGATGATCTACAAGCTCAAACAGGTCACATGTGCGACGCGTTGTGAGCTTGTAGATTTATTTTGTCCATGAGTTATATGAGCTTGCATGATAATCGCATTCATTGTATTGTATACAATCATGATTTTACATTGTTTAGTGTGTCACCGTGTGATGATGATGATGACGATGATGTCAGATAGCCTACGTTCCCCCCGGCCAATAGCCAGTACCATTTCTGCAGTGTTTGCTAGCAACTAGCCAACAGCCAGTGGAATGTGGCGACGCGATGGTGCTGGATATTATACCCGCGAGCACTCATTGGTGTCATTCTAACGTCGCCTATTATTTTATCGTGATACTAGCAGCCAGCTCTACAAGCTCAAACAGGTCACATGCGCGACGCGTTGTGAGCTTGTAGATTTCTTTTGTCCATGAGTTATATGAGCTTGCATGATAATCGCATTCATTGTATTGTATACAATCATGATTTTACATTGTTTAGTGTGTCACCGTGTGATGATGATGATGACGATGATGTCAGATAGCCTACGTCCCCCCCCCCGGCCAATAGCCAGTACCATTTCTGCAGTGTTTGCTAGCAACTAGCCAACAGCCAGTGGAATGTGGCAACGCGATGGTGCTGGATATTATACCCGCGAGCACTCATTGGTGTCATTCTAACGTCGCCTATTATTTTATCGTGATACTAGCAGCCAGCTACAAACACCATGTAATAGTAGCGTGCACAACAGCTAAATGTTTATTTTTTATATATTTAGAACTGACATCAGATGAGGAGGAGGATGATGAAGACAAAGAGTCAAGACTGCGATGGAGTTCTCCGACACTGAACCGGATTCATTCATTTCAGGGGGGCAGTTTTTTTTTAAATTAATATTATTATTTAGCCTACACACACACACACACCGTCAAGAACAACTGGAATGCAGTGGTTTGGGGACACTGGGGAGTTTGGGGACAACTGTTTTGTATGTAGGCCTATTTATTTTCTGTAATATTTATTATAATTTTATTATGTTAGTAGTCATAAAAAATAAAAGACGCTTTTACAATGAGTTAGACCTGTCATGGCTATTTTGTTCACTATTGTGAGGTTTATTGTATATGACTAAGCGAGTTTCAACTGTGATTTACTCTGTAACGGTAGATGGTAATAACTCAATTTCTTTTTTATAATACAGTATACATTCAAGTCTATATTTTGATACATTTCATTGGCACCAAGTCATATCAAAACAATGTCCTTGGATGTGTTTCTTCATAATAGGTTTTTGAGATACATGCATGAATAGACAAGGTACTGGTAAGACTATGTAAACATGGTATATATCAAAATGTGCGTTAGAATGTCTAATTTTACCCCAAAAAAGAATTGAGTTTATATGATGTTCCAATTCAGAGCTATGGTGACTTTTAGCTGGATAGGTCAGATTGATCATGACTGACCATGCTATTTATAGATGGCAAAATATCTACAGTGGTACATGTGAGAAACTTTTTATTTTATTTTAATTGAACTAGACAACTCACCCTTTAAAATGAGATATTGCATGGCTATGTACGCCCAGCAGAAAAAAAGTTATTTAGAAAATAAAACTTCAACCGGGCATAACTTGTTTTGTTGTCCTAGAAACACTACCCAGTGTAAATGCAGGCTCTTTTAAATGGCTTCCAACACAAAAACTAAACATTTTATCAACTCAGTTAATTTTCTTCCTGGAAGCAGACAAGTCAAGCTTTCTCTGAAGGTCTTTCGTTGTCACACATTCAAAACAGAGAATTTTCAATAAATCATTCAAAAATGGGATTATGCCATAGAGAAGTCTACCTACTATATAGAAATCCTTGAAACTCTCAAAGAGTTAACAATGCCTGAAAGTGACCAGAAGTATACTCAGTACCATTATCCGAACGAATACACTTAATTTTCCCATAAGGTGAAACATCGGCAATGTACTTCTCTGTAGCTTGGACTGTGTCACTCTTAGATTTCAAGAAATAAACAAAAGTAGCTCCTGAATAGTCGTCAGTAAATGCTAAAGCATATTTGAATCCGTCTTTAGCCGTTGGATCAATTGGTCCAGATAAATCAGTGTGTACAAGTTCTAGTGCTGCTTTAGCTATTTGGTCTGGTTCTCTATTTCGGTGAATGGTTCTGAGCAAATTTACCTTCTATACACACATCGCATGACTTGGAAACTTGGAAATATCAACCTTGCCTTTAATTTCCATACCATCAGTTACATTCTGCAGTTTTAACACATCTTCGTAGTTGCAATGTCCCAGAATCTCATGCCACGTCTTGATGTCATAGCACCCATGACATTCATCAACATCAATACTCTCATCAACGGTGTTTACATAAAACAACCTGTCATGTACCTTAATGTCGAATGTCGTGCCGTCTCTCTGGATGAACTTGTTCTGTCCCTCTTTGAAGATGAATGTGGCTCCATTTGATGTTGCTGCGTTGACTGAGAAAATGTCTTGGGGAAAGGATGGAACATACAGCGCCCCCTTCAGCATCGTTTCCACCTCTCGACCCTTGGTATCTCTCAGGTTAAACACTGCAGTACCTCTCTTCAGCGCTACGCCAGAGGCCCTCACTCCATCAGCCATCTCCAGAACATTCCTCCGTGGCTCGAAATTCTCATCGAAGTTTCGGAACTTCTTCACGTCGGTCACAATATGTGACGTAGCCCCGGTGTCGACCATCAGCCCTCTGCTCAGAGTATTACTCCGACAAAGTCTCCCGGCGCCGTCCGAGTCGCGGTTCACCTGGCCCACCTTGAAGGCGAATGTGTGCTCCTCTTCATCCTGCGTCACATTGACGTTGTCTTTTCGTCTTCTCCATCTACAGTTGGTGTCGTTATGTGTTGGACTTCTGCAAAGACTGCACCACTGTCTCTGTTCTCTCTGACCAGCAGCATCTCCGCACTCAAACGATTTGTGCCCCCTCTGGCCGCAATTACAACAGGACAGTCTCATGTCGTTGTCCTTGCTTCTTAGTCTCATCACGCTGTCATCCCCGGAACTGCTACTGAACCTTTCAGTGATCTCGTAACTCCTCAGTTTGGCCTTAAAGTCGGCGAAGGTGATCCTGTCGTCACTTGGTGTGATGTGGATGGAAAATGGCTTATACGATTCTGGCAGCCCCTTCAGAACCATAGCTGTTAGCAAGCCATCACTCAAAGTCTCTTCCGCATTCCTCAGTGCCGTGATAGCTATTTCTGCTCGTATAATATAGTCTGTCATTGTTTCATCTGCAGTCTTCCGGAGCGACGTCAGCTCTGTGTACAAACTGATCACCCTCGGTTTCCCCTTGCCCGCATAGTGATCTTTCAGAATCTGTAACGCCTTTCTTCCGTCATCCGCTGCCTCACGCATAACCAACGACAAACTTGTATCATCGAGCACTTGAACCAGTTCAGCGTATGCGTTTTCATTTTTCTCTGCGTCCTCAGCGGCTTTCACCTCGGCTGCAGCGTCTCTTACTGCGGCCTCATCTGCATCGAGCATTTCTTCGTTGTCGATATCGGGCTCGTACAGTATAGTGTCTTTCAGCCCTTTCAGCCGGAGGTAACCGAGAAATTTTACCAACCATAATTCAAAGTTCCTTTCATCTCCGTCAAAACGAATTCGGCTCCATTGGCTACTGTTGTTTCTAATACTGGGCTCCATGACCTGTTAAATCAAGCTAGCGCATATAGCGTCAAATCAACAGTAGTCCTGAGCTAGCCGGAATACATTCTACCGAGGATGAACAAATTGACACAGAGAACAGATATGTCTTTGCTCTTTAGTCCATGGCCAAGAGAGCAGTGTGTTTATTTTCACTTCCTTATATGCAGATCACATGATCACGTGACCGGTATCAGGTGCTCTCAATAAAGGTATATATATAAATATACATACAATGATATATATATACAGGCAATTAATGATCATACATTCCAACACCGTTGTCTCAAATTGACCAGCAAAACTATAATCCTTGTGTGAGTGGTCCTTGTTCCAAATTGATTGGAAGTCATGTGCATATTGGTTGCCAGCAGGCACGTGGCAGCAGCAGCTAAGACGGTGAGCCTGTACATTTCACCCTAAAACTTGACCGCATAGGCAATCAAGACCATTAATTAATGACAGCTGTGAGCCTGTGTGTGACTGTCACTGTGTGGGGCAGGCTAATCCTTCCTTATAGTGTGTGAGAACGTGTACGTCACCAAGAGGGGGGCGGCATCTGAAAAGCTTGGGACGGCCCTCTCGTGGGCATTAAATTCTAGCCCACATCACTCAGAATAGAGTGACAGTGGTATGTATTTGTAAATATTAAGCTCGTTCTTGGCGACAACATGGTGACCCAACACCAGGGTGGATAGAAAGAAAGTCGGGCCCAAATACATTACAAGGACAAGGAAAATGTTGTGAACAAACACGGCTGTGCTTAGATACTTTGTTGAACATTATGTCTCTGCGCCCGTGCGCCGATCCAAGCCATTCTACGTCTTTTTGTAAACTCGTCAATCTGGGTTCCTTGATGCTGTCTCCATGCTGGAAAGCTGAACATCTAATTCCGTTTTCTGGCTCATTTCCTCGACGTGACCTGCTGTGGCACTTATTTACTGAGCAAGTCTGCACCATTGTGAGGTCAGTTTAAAAAAATAACGTATACAAGCACACGGATAGTCGCTCAATGTAAACAAACCAGACAAGCCAGCAAGTATGGCGGCCGCTACCACGTGACACATATGTTGACGCCCCCTCCAGGAGATTTTGGTACACCCTATAGTGAGGGACTACAGGGAGCCTGTGTGTGACTGTCACTGTGTGGGGCAGGCTAATCCTTCCTTATAGTGAGGGACTACAGGGAGCCTGTGTGTGACTGTCACTGTGTGGGGCAGGCTAATCCTTCCTTATAGTGAGGGACCTCAGGGAGCCTGTGTGTGACTGTCACTGTGTGTGGGGCAGGCTAATCCTTCCTTATAGTGAGGGACTACAGGGAGCCTGTGTGTGACTGTCACTGTGTGGGGCAGGCTAATCCTTCCTTATAGTGAGGGACTACAGGGAGCCTGTGTGTGACTGTCACTGTGTGTGGGGCAGGCTAATCCTTCCTTATAGTGAGGGACCTCAGGGAGCCTGTGTGTGACTGTCACTGTGTGGGGCAGGCTAATCCTTCCTTATAGTGAGGGACTACAGGGAGCCTGTGTGTGACTGTCACTGTGTGTGGGGCAGGCTAATCCTTCCTTATAGTGAGGGACTACAGGGAGCAGGGACAACTATTATATTTTACATCCTCAACATTGAGGTGTGCTAATACTACAGATTATACTATAAATAATATTATTATTATTATTTATTTTTAACATTGAAATTTACATCACTGACTTTAGGGGTACATAATAATAATAATTAACCAATTAACCATAGTATTAACAGGTTACCATTTCTATAACGTTTACAGGTTAAACCACAAAAAACCCTCATTGAATTTAAATGTATAAAAGGCATTTGTACATTATTTGCTATTTAGAGATATGTTGTGTATTTCAGCCTTTTGTATTTCAGCCACAACAAACAATATTAATAGTATGACTGCTCTATTATTTGACGCCTATCCTACATACAAAAAAAAATCAAACCTGTGTGAAATGAGGGGCGCTAATATATTAAAGTCTAACTCATGTTGATTAGGTGATGTAATGGTGATTATGATGTAACATGTCTATTTGCTTAGACACTATGACATAAAATTGTCAATGAGAATTAAATATTTTTGTAGGAGGGAAATCTACACTAATAGTTGAATATAGGAGGGCATATATAGGGGTGCATTTCATTTTGAAAAAAAATGCCTTATGTGCCAAAACATTTTTATTTAAATGTATTCAATGTATTCTATTGTTAAGTTGAATTAAAAAAAAAACTTATTTTGAAGTTTAGAAGTTTTTAAAATGTATTTTTTATTATTTTAATTGATTACTAAACATCGGTCCAAAACATCGGCATCGTATCGGCATCGGTGGTGTAGGTCTCCATTGTCTGGAATTTTAATGTATGCAATGAATTCATTCAAAAGTGCTGAATAAATGTTTTATGGACCCATAAGTGTTTATTATTTAAGTCACATTTTGCCATAATCATGTCTTTTGCCATAATCCGGTAGCTTTACAACAAAGATGTATTCGGCTATTCGGTATTCGGTTTTTGCCACATTAAGTGACGGTGGGGGCCGCATGTGGCACCCGGGCCGTCAGTTGCCCATGTATACAGTAAGTCTATACGGCCCGGTAACACCTCAGGGGGTCCCTCTACTGTACTCTACTGTACTGTCACACCCAAAATCACGTAATGGCTGCTAAAAACTCAGTTCCTTTAATATTATTGTATTGGTAAAAAGGTCTATTGCCTTCCGTTTGTTAGAAACGTTTTTGGTTTTCACCGCTGCTCTCCCCCCCCCCCCCCCCCCCCCTCCCCCCCAGTCCAAGAGAAGATGGAGATGCTCCCTCTCCCGTTGGCTAACGAGCGGCGCCCCTGCGTGCTGATTGGTCGAGACACCATGGCGCTGCCGGCCAGCCTCATCAGTCAGATCGGATACCGCTGTCACCCCACGCTGTACACGGAGGGAGACCCCGGGGAGAAGGTGGAGCTGGTGGCAGGTACGTTGACCTTTGACCTCTACACGGAGGGGGACCCCGGGGAGAAGGTGGAGCTGGTGGCAGGTACGTTACACCCCCTGACCTCTGACCTTTGACCTCTACACGGAGGGAGACCCCGGGGAGAAGGTGGAGCTGGTGGCAGGTACGTTACACCCCCTGACCTCTGACCTTTGACCTCTACACGGAGGGAGACCCCGGGGAGAAGGTGGAGCTGGTGGCAGGTACGTTACACCCCCTGACCTCTGACCTTTGACCTCTACACGGCGGGAGACCCCGGGGAGAAGGTGGAGCTGGTGGCAGGTACGTTACACCCCCTGACCTCTGACCTTTGACCTCTACACGGCGGGAGACCCCGGGGAGAAGGTGGAGCTGGTGGCAGGTACGTTACACCCCCTGACCTCTGACCTTTGACCTCTACACGGAGGGGGACCCCGGGGAGAAGGTGGAGCTGGTGGCAGGTACGTTGACCTTTGACCTCTACACGGAGGGGGACCCCAGGGAGAAGGTGGAGCTGGTGGCAGGTACGTTGACCTTTGACCTCTACACGGAGGGGGACCCCGGGGAGAAGGTGGAGCTGGTGGCAGGTACGTTACACCCCCTGACCTCTGACCTTTGACCTCTACACGGAGGGGGACCCCGGGGAGAAGGTGGAGCTGGTGGCAGGTACGTTGACCTTTGACCTCTACACGGAGGGGGACCCCAGGGAGAAGGTGGAGCTGGTGGCAGGTACGTTGACCTTTGACCTCTACACGGAGGGGGACCCCGGGGAGAAGGTGGAGCTGGTGGCAGGTATGTTACACCCCCTGACCTTTGACCTCTAGACCCCGGGGAGAAGGTGGAGCTTGTGGCAGGTACGTTACAGACCCTAACCCTGACCCTGAAAATATTGTCTATATACATACATTCATGAATCCACTTGCTGACCGGCTGTGATTATTGGGCCATTGTTTTTATAGGGGTTTCTACCATTAACATCCTGTGGCAGGGTAGGGTCACAAGAAACCCCTATAGGGGTTTCTACCATTAACATCCTGTGGCAGGGTAGGGTCACAAGAAACCCCTATAGGGGTTTCTACCATTAACATCCTGTGGCAGGGTAGGGTCACAAGAAACCCCTATAGGGGTTTCTACCATTAACATCCTGTGGCAGGGGAGAGTCACAAGAAACCCCTATAGGGGTTTCTACCATTAACATCCTGTGGCAGGGTAGGGTCACAAGAAACCACTATAGGGGTTTCTACCATTAACATCCTGTGGCAGGGTAGGGTCACAAGAAACCCCTATAGGCAGTGGCGTGCACAGATAGACACTAGGGGGTGCTAGAGCACCCCCTGCCCTTTTGGCAATGTGCCCTTTTGGAAAAAAAAACAAAAAAAACAAAAAAATATTCTCTTTTTTTTTTTGATTTTTCAAAAATAGCAGACCTACAAGCTCATAGCGCGCCACTCGGTGGCGCGCTATGAGCTTGTAGATCTGCTATTTTTCAATAGCTAAAGCATAACATAATGCTAACACCAAAAGGGGTTCCCGCCCAAAATGGATTAAGGCAACCGGCCGGTTCCACGCGCTGCACAAGGTGCCCTTTTTTAACTTGAGCACCTGCCCCTCTAAATGTCTGTGCACGCCACTGCCTATAGGGGTTTCTACCATTAACATCCTGTGGCAGGGTAGGGTCACAAGAAACCATTAACATCCTGTGGCAGGGTAGGGTCACAAGAAACCCCTATAGGGGTTTCTACCATTAACATCCTGTGGCAGGGTAGGGTCACAAGAAACCCCTATAGGGGTTTCTACCATTAACATCCTGTGGCAGGGTAGGGTCACAAGAAACCATTAACATCCTGTGGCAGGGTAGGGTCACAAGAAACCCCTATAGGGGTTTCTACCATTAACATCCTGTGGCAGGGTAGGGTCACAAGAAACCCCTATACAGGGTAGGGTCACAAGAAACCCCTATACAAACAATGGCCCAATAATCACAGCAAGTGGATTCATGAATGTATGGATATACAGTATCTACAGTATTTACTACAGGCTGCCGAGTAGCGGTTCAAAGTACTCCCCCTCTACAGTATTTACTCTACAGTTCAAAGTACTCCCCCTCTACAGTATTTCCCATTCCGTTATAGTCTTATATATAATGTTCAAAGTACTCCCCCTCTACAGTATTTCCCATTCCGTTATAGTCTTATATATAATGTAAAGTACTCCCCCTCTACAGTATTTAGAGTAGTAGTACCGGTTCAAAGTACTCCCCCTCTACAGTATTTCCCATTCCGTTATAGTCTTATATATAATGTAAAGTACTCCCCCTCTACAGTATTTCCCATTCCGTTATAGTCTTATATATAATGTCAGTACTCCCCCTCTACAGTATTTCCCATTCCGTTATAGTCTTATATATAATGTCAGTACTCCCCCTCTACAGTATTTCCCATTCCGTTATAGTCTTATATATAATGTTCAAAGTACTCCCCCTCTACAGTATTTCCCATTCCGTTATAGTCTTATATATATAAAGTACTCCCCCTCTACAGTATTTCCCATTCCGTTATAGTCTTATATATAATGTCATTGCCGTTATATTTCACAGCCCCCTCGGGTACATTATTGTTAACACAATTTGTGCCCAAGACGTCCACAGATTTTATATCGAATGTCTTAGTTATAATAAAATTGAGTCGACGTGTTTTTATTTTATTTTTAAGGGTAACTGTTCCAACGCCATCCACTGCTTCCAATAGTTATGATGGTGAAATACAGAGACCTAATTTTACATTATGTGCGTGCGTGTGTGTGTGCGTGTATGTGCGTGCGTGCGTGCGTGCGTGCGTGCGTGTGTGTGTGTGCGTGCAGGCTCTGGTGTGTACATGACTCGAGGTCAGCTGATGAACTGCCACCTGTGTGCTGGAGTCAAACACAAAGTGTTACTGAGACGGTTACTGGCTACCTTCTTTGACAGGTGGGTCATTCTACTGGTGTGTGCGTGCACGTGCGTGCACATGTGTGTGCGTGCGTGCGTCACGTGTGCGCATGTGTGTTTGCGTGCATGTGTGCATGTTTAGATAGCATTCCATGTAGACATAGCACTCTATAGTGTAAACACATAGTTTAATTGTACAGATATTCCAGTGTTAGACGGATGTTAAGTTCTTATAACTTATGATCCTTAGTCTATGTCTATGTGATGTATTACCAGGTGATGTACGTTCTTGATCCTTAGTGCCTATGTCTATGTATGTGATGTATTACCATGTGATGTACGTTCTTAGTGACTATGTCTATGTAATGTATGTGATGTATTACCAGGTGATGTACGTTCTTGATCCTTAGTGACTATGTCTATGTATGTGATGTATTACCAGGTGATGTACGTTCTTGATCCTTAGTGACTATGTCTATGTATGTGATGTATTACCAGGTGATGTACGTTCTTGATCCTTAGTGACTATGTCTATGTATGTGATGTATTACCAGGTGATGTACGTTCTTGATCCTTAGTGACTATGTCTATGTATGTGATGTATTACCAGGTGATGTACGTTCTTGATCCTTAGTGACTATGTCTATGTGATGTATTACCAGGTGATGTACGTTCTTGATCCTTAGTGACTATGTCTATGTGATGTATTACCAGGTGATGTACGTTCTTGATCCTTAGTGACTATGTCTATGTATGTGATGTATTACCATGTGATGTACGTTCTTGCTTACTGTAAATCGCTCTGGATTAAATATGTAGTATTTATTAACAGTTTGCAGAATTACAGTAGTCTAGTTTTTATTTGTTGACGAAATCGTCAGTATATTTAGTCTTAGTTTTAGTCACCATAGCTTGGTTTTCATTTAGTTTCCGTTTGTCAGTGGAAAAAGGTAGTCGACGAACATTTTTCGTCTTAGTTTTAGTCGACGAAAACAACACCTGCGTGGAATAAAGAAATATTGTTGCATCCAGAAGCATCACGTCCTGTTTTTATATATGATATATTATATAATATTATATATTATATATATTATTATATATATATTATTAGTTAATGCTAGAACCAGTTTACGGAGATACAACGAGGTATATATATGTGTATACATGCTGCTGATTGGCCCAGAGATACAACGAGGTATATATATGTTCATACATGCTGCTGTATGGCCCAGAGATACAACGAAGTATATCTGTGTATACATGCTGCTGATTGGCCCAGAGATACAACGAGGTATATATATGTTCATACATGCTGCTGTATGGCCCAGAGATACAACGAGGTATATCTGTGTATACATGCTGCTGATTGGCCCAGAGATACAACGAGGTATATATATGTTCATACATGCTGCTGATTGGCCTGTTATTGTTTTCCATAGAAACACACTGGCCAATAGCTGTGGGACGGGGATCCGCTCGTCGACCAATGATCCAAGTCGAAAACCCCTGGACAACAGAGTGTTAAACACTGTTAAATGTAAGACGCACGCACGCACACACGCCACGCCACGCACGCACGCACGCCACGCCACACACACACACACACACATACTGTCGGTACTGTATGTGTGTGTGTGTATCAGAGCCTTATAGTAAAGACTCAGTGAAATAGTGAAAATCTAACTAATAATAATCTGGACATTATTGCATACTTCAGGTAGGTCATTTATGTACAGTCATTTATGTACATATATACTAGATGTCGATGGTGACGTATTGAAGATATGTATCAATGCCGGGTTATAACTGGCTTTTGATGGTGACGTAATAAAGATATGTTTCAGATTACATACAGACATTACCTTTAATTCACCAACACTGAAACATATCTTCATTATGTCAAAATCAACATCTAGTATATATACCTCCGAGCATACGCATTAACAAAGCCAGCCGACTAGTCTTTACCCGTTCTGAATATATGAACAGCAAATGATGTTCAGTGTGGGTATCCTTCTTTTTTTCTTTTCTTAATTTTTCTGATGCAAGTAAGCTGAGGGCAGCGCCGAAATATGGCTGCAGCTGTGTAGCTCAATTTGTTGTCACCATCCCCTGTAACTGCAATAAGAGCCTGTCACTGTAACAAATTCCAATCAACTCTGTTGACATGGCAATAAAGTATTGAATCTTGAATCTTGTAATGTGATAGGGGGGGGGGGGATTAATTGCCATGGCAACAGTTACAATCCTGTGCACTTTTATATCTGTTGGATCATAACATACACTTGTGATGGTTCAGTGTGTCACGCAGTCACGCTGGGTCCGCGTTGTTTTCCCTGTGTGGGTCTGTTGCGCGGAAAAGTGTGTCCCAGTAGTAATCTGTGTCCGTCCCAACATGCATTTCACTGGTGACACTGGTGACACGTGATTTGCGGGGAGATGAGTTGTTTTTGACGCACATTAATGTAATTAAGATGAATGTTAGAATGTTTGGCGTGTGTAATGCGGGGCAGATTGAGGTTGGAGGACAGGGCTGTGCGGCCCTAGGTTCCGTGAGGCGGTCCGTGCGTTGTGGCGTTGTGAGATGGCGCAGAAAGCGAGCAGCTGTCTTGCTCTATGCTAAGGAAGTATTCTGACTGAAAGACAGCGACCGAGCGAAATAGACAGCGAGCGAGCGATCGCTAAATTATTAGATAATAATTATTATTATTATTATAATAATAATAATTATAATAATAATAATAACTATATTCTCCCCCCCCCCCCCCCCCCCCCCACAGTGTACTGTCAGAACTTCGCTCCCAACTTCAAGGAGAGTGAGATGAACGTCATCGCGGCCGACATGTGCACCAACGCGCGCCGCGTGCGCAAGCGCTGGCTCCCCAAGATCCAATCGCTGCTCCCCGACGGCCTGCCCAGCCCCGCCCCCAGCTCCTCCCACCACCCCCGCCGAGGAAAGAGAGGAGGAGGTCAGGGGTCAGGAGGGCAGGGCGAAGCTCCGCCTCCGGCCCCGCCTCCTCCCCCGTCGTTCGAGAGTTCGGAGTTCTACGAGAGCCAGATGAACTGTTCTCTCCTGCCTCACCTGCAGTTCGCTGCCTCGTCCAGAGGAGGCGCCACCACCACCGCCGCCACCACCACCACCACAGCGGGGGGAGGGGGAGGCAACGAACAAGAGGGGGGAGGAGGAGACCCGCCCACGACGACAGACCACGCCCCCTCCCTCCCTTCCTCGCTGTCCTCGTCCTCGCACCCCTCCCCCCAGCCCGCCGACCCCCCCGCTTCCTCCGCCGCCTCCTCCTCCTCCTCCTCCTCCGCTCACAGGGGATTGGCCGACGCGGAGGAGAGGGGGGAGGAGCCTCTAGAGGACAGCCAATAAAGCTTTCTTGAATATCGCCTCAGCCTACCTGTATGTATATAAACACACACTAGCTACCTGTGTCTGTACTAGAGAGAGAGAGAGAGAGAGAGAGAGAGAGAAGAGAGAGAGAGAGAGACATTAGCACATCAAGGAAGATGAATGAAGTTCCCTGATGATTTCACGGACGTTAGCACGTTAGCGTGTTAGCACGTTAGTATGTTAGCACGTTAGCGCATCAAGGGCGATGAATGAAGTTCCCTGATGATTTTACGGACGTTAGCGTGTTAGCACATTAGCGCGCCAAGGACGATGAATGAAGTTCCCTGATGATTTTACTGACGTTAGCACTTTAGCGTGTTAGCACGTTAGCACGTTAGCGCACCAAGGACGATGAATGAAGTTCCCTGATGATTTTACGGACGTTAGCGTGTTAGCACGTTAGCGCGTTAGCGCGTCAAGGACGATGAATGAAGTTCCCTGATGATTTTACACCCGCCCTCTCATATCAGTCTTAACCGGCCACGTAAGTCCCCTAACCTCACATCAGTCTTAACCGGCCACGTAAGTCCCTTAACCTCATATCAGTCTTAACCGGCCACGTAAGTCCCCTAACCTCACATCAGTCTTAACCGGCCACGTAAGTCCCCTAACCTCATATCAGTCTTATCCGGCCACGTAAGTCCCCTAACCTCATATCAGTCTTATCCGGCCACGTAAGTCCCCTAACCTCACATCAGTTTTAACCGGCCACATAAGTCCCCTAACCTCACATCAGTTTTAACCGGCCACGTTAGTCCCCTAACCTCACATCAGTTTTAACCGGCCATGTAAGTCCCCTAACCTCATATCAGTTTTAACCGGCCATGTAAGTCCCCTAACCTCATATCAGTTTTAACCGGCCACGTAAGTCCCCTAACCTCACATCAGTTTTAACCGGCCATGTAAGTCCCCTAACCTCACATCAGTTTTAACCGGCCACGTAAGACCCCTAACCTCACATCAGTTTTAACCGGCCACGTAAGTCCCCTAACCTCACACCTCTTTTAACCGGCCACGTAAGTCCCCTAACCTCACATCAGTTTTAACCGGCCACGTAAGTCCCCTAACCTCACATCAGTTTTAACCGGCCACGTAAGTCCCCTAACCTCACATCAGTTTTAACCGGCCACGTAAGACCCCTAACATCACATCAGTTTTAACCAGCCACGTAAGTCCCCTAACCTCACATCAGTTTTAACCGGCCACGTAAGTCCCCTAACCTCACATCAGTCTTAACCGGCCACGTAAGTCCCCTAACCTCACATCAGTCTTAACCGGCCACGTAAGTCCCCTAACCTCATATCAGTCTTAACCGGCCACGTAAGTCCCCTAACCTCACATCAGTCTTAACCGGCCACGTACGTCCCCTAACCTCACATCAGTTTTAACCGGCCACGTAAGTCCCCTAACCTCACATCAGTTTTAACCGGCCACGTAAGTCCCCTAACCTCACATCAGTTTTAACCGGCCACGTAAGTCCCCTAACCTCACATCAGTTTTAACCGGCCACGTAAGTCCCCTAACCTCACATCAGTTTTAACCGGCCACGTACGTCCCCTAACCTCACATCAGTTTTAACCGGCCACGTAAGTCCCCTAACCTCACATCAGTTTTAACCGGCCACGTAAGTCCCCTAACCTCACATCAGTTTTAACCGGCCACGTAAGTCAGTTTCCCGATGGTGTTTTCGGCAGTAGTTTCACTTCCACAGTTCCATAGCGGCCTATACTGGCGGCGTGCAGTAAGTATGTGATGTGGAAATGTCCAGGGACGTAGCTGACCATTGGGGTTGCCCTACTCGGAAATAGTGCTGCCTCCTCAATGCGTTTTCTCATGCAGACGGCTACTTTTGCTGTTTGTGAGGACGCACACACGAGGGGTGGAGCGTTGGAGAAAATGTGTTATTGTGAGGGTCGGGCTTAGCACTTTTTTGGCACATTTTGTTGCCCCCCCTCGGCGTGTTGCCCCCCCTCTGCGCTGCCCCCCCTCGGCGTGTTGCCCCCCTCGGCGCGTTGACCCCCCCTCGGCGCGTTGCCCCCCCTCGGCGCGTTGCCCTCCCTCGGCGTGTTGCCCCCCTCGGCGCGTTGCCCCCCCTCGGCGCGTTGCCCCCCGTCGGCGTGTTGCCCCCCCTCGGCGTGTTGCCCCCCCTCGGCGCGTTGCCCTCCCTCGGCGCGTTGCCCTCCCTCGGCGCGTTGCCCTACAGTGCGTAATTGCGTATTGCGCGTATACTACGTATAGGTAGCGACGTCACTGGAAATGTCCATCCTGGCTGCAATGAATGGTCTTGATAAGAAGATACTGGTGATTACAGGTTGATAATGTTCGAAGCGGGTATTTTTGTCGGACTCTAGCCTCTGTTTGTCTGTCTGTCTGTCTGTCTGTCCGTCTGTCCGTCTGTCCGTCTGTCTGTCTGTCTGTCTGTCTGTCTGTCTGTCTGCCTGTCTGTCTGCTAGGCACTCTGCATGTCATACAGCCTATGGGACTGATGATGCTGTTAATGAATTCAAACGTATATTAATAATAATTATTATAATAATATTAATAATTATTATAAAACAATAATAAAAAGCTTCTTAATAATCACCATGTCTTTTTGAGTGGGTTGTTGTTGTTATTATACTTGTTACCTGCGCACGCAGAGCGCGCAGGTACTGTGTTCGGCTGGATAGAAAGGGGTACGCGTGGTTATAATTGGCTGTTGATGGTGACGTATAATTAAGATATGTTTGTAAAAGGTAACATAATGTATGTATGTATGTATGTATGTATGTATGTATGTATGTATGTATGTCGGTAAGAATGGTGGTCCCTTATTGGCTGTTGACGGTGACATAACTATAAGGTACTTCAAGGTAGGTATACATACATATTTTATAGACGGGCTGATCGTAAGTTCATAGAGGGTCGGCAGTACTTGCACGCTCTGCTTGCGCACAAGCAGGCCATGCATGTAGGAGCTCCTGTTTTGAAGGCATCCCGGCACCGATTGTGTTAAGGCACAATAAGGCAAAATTACCTAAAATTCATTCTGCTTTCAGTATCATGTGACGTGTCAAACTAGGGGGTTTTCATGATTTTTGTGGTGCTTTGCACCAAAAACACTCCATGGGCTAAAAACAGCCATAGCCGTCATCACAGATGTGATGATGTCAGCACAAAATGTGATGAGGTCAGCACATTTGAGCACATTTGGGCAAGTGGCCTATGGTCGTTTTTAGCCCAAGGAGTGTTTTTTGTGCAACACTAATGCTTGGAATGGATTCAGAATCATGAAAACCCCCTAGTTTGACACTTCACATGATACTGAAAGCAGAATGAATTGTAGGTAATTTTGCCTTACCTTAACAGGTTTTTGATGGTGGCCAATCAGCGGCAGCTAGAGGCGGGATCAAGGCATACACAGTGCTGCCTTGATCCCGCCTCTAGCTGCCGCTGATTGGCCAGGCCGTTTGGTGGCCGGAGCATCTAGTCTGCCTGAGAGTTCCCAGATGGGAGCAGGAGGGGGGAACCCAGTGTACTCTCTGCTGCCCCATCTGGCGGAGTCAGGTTAATATGGATTTGGGGC
This sequence comes from Electrona antarctica, assembly GCF_951216825.1. Classification (NCBI taxonomy): domain Eukaryota; kingdom Metazoa; phylum Chordata; class Actinopteri; order Myctophiformes; family Myctophidae; genus Electrona; species Electrona antarctica. The sequence goes on from NC_136793.1 coordinate 3,352,485, forward strand.
TCTCATGAATTTCCCCCGCATTTTAGCGATTCACATGGGGGGCTCAATTTGTATAACAAATGAACTGCTCCTGGCGGAACGTTCCGTCAGAAGGAATCCAACCAGCAACTGCTTCTGGCGTAACTGTGGAGCTGTGGAACTGTGGAGCTGTGGAGCTGTGGAGCTGTGGAACTGTGGAGCTGTGGAGCTGTGGAACTGTGGAGCTGTGGAACTGTGGAGCTGTGGAGCTGTGGAACTGTGGAGCTGTGGAGCTGTGGAGCTGTGGAACTGTGGAGCCGTGGAGCCGTGGAGCTGTGGAGCGGTCTCCCCACCCACCTGAGAGCCCCACAGTCGGTCGACACTTTCAAGAGAGGACTAAAAACGTTCCTTTTTAAGTTTTTACAAAAGCATTTTTATAGCCCTGCCCTTATGTTTTAAATGTTCCTGTTCTATTAGATGTTTTTAATGGTGTGTTGTTTATTCTGCTTTTATTAATTTGCTGTAGCAATTTGAGTTTCTGAATATAAAGTGCGTTATAAATAAAATCCATTATATGGATAGAAATACCGGTAGGTCAACAATACAAATGAGCTAGTTTTGTGGATTTATTTTTAACCCCCCAGTGACCTCCAGTGACCTCCACCAAATGACCAGAACTACTTAATATTCACCAAAATCAGAACAGAAATCCCACCACGTGACTCGATCAGGTAGTCAATTAAGTTCTGGTCTGGTTTTGGTCAATATTAACTAACACTAACATTAACTCTGTTTGACCAGAATGGAACAGAGCCTTCATTAGCATCATTAACACTGACTCTGTTTGACCAGAATGGAACAGAGCCTTCATTAGCATCATTAACACTGACTCTGTTTGACCAGAATGGAACAGAGCCTTCATTAGCATCACTAACACGGACTCTGTTTGACCAGAATGGAACAGAGCCTTCGTTAGTATCATTAACACCGACTCTGTTTGTCCAGAATGGAACAGAGCCTTCGTTAGCATCATTAACACCGACTCTGTTTGACCAGAATGGAACAGAGCCTTCATTAGCATCATTAACACCGACTCTGTTTGACCAGAATGGAACAGAGCCTTCATTAGCATCATTAACACTGACTCTGTTTGACCAGAATGGAACAGAGCCTTCATTAGCATCACTAACACGGACTCTGTTTGACCAGAATGGAACAGAGCCTTCGTTAGTATCATTAACACCGACTCTGTTTGACCAGAATGGAACAGAGCCTTCATTAGTATCACTAACACTGACTCTGTTTGACCAGAATGGAACAGAGCCTTCATTAGCATCATTAACACTGACTCTGTTTGACCAGAATGAAACAGAGCCTTCATTAGTATCATTAACACTGACTCTGTTTGTCCAGAATGGAACAGAGCCTTCATTAGCATCATTAACACTGACTCTGTTCGACCAGAATGGAACAGAGCCTTCATTAGTATCATTAACACTGACTCTGTTTGTCCAGAATGGAACAGAGCCTTCATTAGCATCATTAACACTGACTCTGTTCGACCAGAATGGAACAGAGCCTTCATTAGTATCATTAACACTGACTCTGTTTGTCCAGAATGGAACAGAGCCTTCGTTAGCATCACTAACACGGACTCTGTTTGACCAGAATGGAACAGAGCCTTCGTTAGCATCACTAACACGGAGTCTGTTTGACCAGAATGGAACAGAGCCTTCATTAGCATCACTAACACGGACTCTGTTTGACCAGAATGGAACAGAGCCTTCGTTAGCATCACTAACACGGACTCTGTTTGACCAGAATGGAACAGAGCCTTCATTAGTATCAGCGGTAACACCTAAATAAGGAAGGGGCCTGCAAGTTATTTCCAAAATGGTGTGTTTGCAGCGACATACCAAAGCCTACATGGGTTGTGCAGTCGACGCGCTGTGATTGGCCAGTCGCTGTGATTGACAGCCTAAACCTAACCTTAACCTCAGTATAACTATACCTAAACCTAACCCCAGTAAAACTATACCTAAACCTAACCCTAACCTTAACCTCAGTAAACTTGCCCGGGGGGCGTGGTTATAAGCACAACCCGTGTAGGATTTAATATGTAGCGTGTTTGCATAGAGCCTATTGTATACAGTAGTAGACTGTAGTGGGAGTCTCTGTAACTAACTGGGGCTCTTGGCCTGAAAAAAACGCTGAATAGCCCTGAATATGGTTTGGGTGTGTTGCTGCTGCCATCTCCTGGTCGGAAGTGGGAAGTGGGTTCCTAACTTTCTCTTCAGTAGGTAGTGTAGAAGCCATCCTCACTGTTTTGTATGTCTATTTATTATTATCACAATGTTGTAGCTATTTGGCATTATTGTCTCCACCAGGCCGAAGGCATGGGGAGAGAGTATGTTTTGCACTCCGTCCGTCCGTCCGTGTGTGTGTGTGTGTGTGTGTGTGTCCGTCCGTCCGTCCGTCCGTCCTTCCGTCTGTGAACAGCTAATCTCCGGCACCGTTAACCCGGTCGATGCCACATTTTGCACACACACTCCCTGGATGCCAACGATGAACCTCTGCCCCACATTTTCCAGAACGGCCTGTTATAGCGCCACCAGGAGGCTGCTTTGTGCAAAACAAGTTTTTGGACAGTACACCTACAGATTTTGTCCAAACATCACGCAAATTGGTACACAGTCTCTCTAGAGCCATTCAACGAAACGGGTCTTTCAGATTTCTCAGACTCCATCCTGATTGGCTAAGATTGGCTTCCAAAGTTCGCAGGAGTTCTCAGTTTCAAACAAAATGCTGCAAATCATGAACACATCGTGTGATTTCCATGAAATTGTGCACGCACATTCCCACTAGGCCGAGGAGGAAATGTCACATGAACATTTTCAACTCAGCCTCATGGTGGCGCTATAACTGGCCGAAAAGTGTTTTACCTCTAACTGCACGGATCTGTGGATAACTTTTTATGCCAACTCCCTAGAGGCCAAGGAAAAACCTTTGCCTGGAATTTTTCACATCTGCTCTTTATAGCGCCACCAGGAGGCCGACAAAACACATTTTCAAATATTACTCCTTCAGATTTTATCCAAATTTCACGCAAATCGGTACACATGCTCTTCATAGTCATGTGTTCAACACGGGTTTGTTTGATTTCTCATAATCCACCCTCATTGGCTACGATTGGCTTCTAAACCTTTCAGGAGTAGCCCGCTTTGGACCCGCTTTGTACAAATCGCCACAACTACTCAACGCAGCGTCTGATTGTGGTGAAACTGCATGCATATTCCCACTAGGCTTTGGAAGAAATGCCACTTGACAGTTTTCAAATCAGCCTCATGGTGGCGCTACAACAGGCCAAGCCGCATCACACACACACACACACACACACACACACACACACACGTTTATATTGCTCCTAAACATTTTGCCAAACATCACACACACACTCCTATCCTCCTGGTGGAGACCTGTGCCCAGATGGGCACTTTTTCTAGTTGGGCACTGGTTTGATGGGTTGTAATTTAATTATTGTTTGGATAACAGGGGCACGCCTCCCCAGGCCTAATTGCTTGACAGAGGGTATAAGTAGGCCTGGGTGATTGGGGAGCGGCATGCACCTGGTGGACAAACGTTTTTTACCAGATAGACAACACAGAAGATACAATGCCAGAATGAGCTATTTGTAATGTACTATCACTGCACTTTAATGGAAGTAAATGCAACCAAAAACGACTGTGGACATTGATTATTTTATTCTGTGTACATCCAAAGTCTCTGGGTGCATCAGTGGGTTTGTTGGCTAAGGTGGAAATATTTGGAACCAACAAAGAGCCGCAACAGGTAGCCTATACTTCTTGGTATTTGGTACTATTTTACCTTCACCACTTTTAGAATGTAAACATATTTGTAGTTAAAACACTAAGGGTGCGTTCGGAAATAGCGCACTGTGCAATGCAAACTAATAGGCGAGTGCGCTCCTGGTGCGCATTCCCAAACGCACCCTAAGTCCTGCTAATGAACAAAATGAAATACTACTACTACTATACCAGTAAGACACCCTGAGGGCGAGAAGCAGAGCCATCTAATAGAAGAGTTACGACATTGAGGGGGCAGAAACCCAGAGCCATCTAATAGAAGAGTTACGATATTGAGGGGGCGGAAACCCAGAGCCATCTAATAGAGTTAGGATATTGAGGAGGCAGAAACCTAGCGCTGTTCATGCTTGCAAGAGGGACAAGCTGGAGTTGGAAATACATTGTTTTCAACGAGGGCGGCGCAAATAAGAGCAATTTTAAGCATGTGCAGCATTATTTAACAACTGTTTTAAAGTATTGTACACTAGCAACAACTAAAGTATCTGTAATGTTTATGTTGTACTATTACTACAAAACAATCTACCCGAGTCCAATGCATTTCTGCCTACTTCCGGTCCAGGACTTGTCCCAGTTGGTTGTCCCCATTCTCAATAGATGTCTATGTAGGAGAGCCACCATTGGACTGAAGCCCCATGAAGTGACCAATAGAAGTCTATGTAGGAGAGCCTCATTGGACTGAAGCCCCATGAAGTGACCAATAGAAGTCTATGTAGGAGAGCCTCCATTGGACTGAAGCCCCATGAAGTGACCAATAGAAGTCTATGTAGGAGAGCCTCCATTGGACTGAAGCACCATGAAGTGACCAATAGAAGTCTATGTAGGAGAGCCTCCATTGGACTGAAGCCCCATGAAGTGAACGCAGTTTGCGTAACTCTGTCTATATCTAAGGCTCTGGGTCGCCCTAAAGGGCGAGGTCACGCTTGATGAGGTCAGATCAACAAGAGTTGCTGGCCGGCTCCATATATGCCGATCTAGGTGATGATCCAGTCTTCTCCATGTATGGTTATCCAGGGTTAGATGAGGTCAGTGTTGTGATCTTCATATATGGAGACGGCCATATGTGGTGGTGTGACGTGTCACGAGGTGTGACCATATATGGAGGCGTTCAGGGTCTCCGTGATGTCACAAGGTCAGATCCATATATGGAGATCTAAGGGTCTCCATGATGTCACGAGGCATGGTGGATTGGCAACCATATATGGAGGTGTGACGGACGGACGTGACATGCAGGATTTCATAGTAAATGTGACCTTCGGTCGCAGCTAGTGGTTTACATTCTCAAAGTGACACCATGTGGGTCAACACATCAAGCAGAGAGCTACTCAGCCCACACTGTTTCTTTGGGGACAGTATTTTCTAGTCGTTACTTGCGCGAGCAGAGCGGCGCAAGTAACGAGCAGCGAGCAGAGCGGCGCAAGTACTGTTTTCGGCTGCGTATGTCGGTGACACCCTTCGGCCAATCTGGGATTGTGAATTTTTGGTGGTCCCTTCGGCCAATCTGGGATTGTGTATTTTCGGTGGCGTCCCCGATCAGAATTTTGTCAGAATGTTATTGAGAGGACGGCCCCTTGAGATGCAGCATCTCGTTTTAGAGGGGGTTCTATACATACAACTACATTACAGCAGTGCAAGTACACATAGGTGCAACATAACATAACATAACATAACATAACATAACATAACATAACATAACACAACATACAGTACAAATACACAGGACATACACATACCGGTACAGTTAGCTTGCTCCCTTTCCCTTTCTTTTGTCCCTATTATTTTGGTTAGTTGGTTATTTGTTTTGTTTATTTTGTTTGTGCAAACCAGCTGGTTTTTTAGTGATTTTAATAGTAGTTCCTCAGAACTGTGTACATTTGTCCCCAACCGTGCCAGTATGGTTCAGATGGTAGTCTGACAGGTGGGATGGTCACGGGTGGGATGGTCACGGGTGGGATGGTCACGGGTGGTAGGCTGTGTTTAGGATCTAGTATAGTCTGCATGCTTATTCCCAGTTGTATTGTTTTTTGTTCGTTTGTTTTTTGTATAATTTTTATCCCACAATTTTGTAACCCATTTTTCACCCCTGTGTCAATTATCTAATGTGATCCTGGGCTCTACACACCCTCCGCCAACCTGGGGAGAGCAACGGACTTGAACTCATGCTTCCTTCTATGCATGAGTGTCCAAGTCGTTCCATTACACCAGGGGGGAGTTTCCCTGGTTGGACACGTTATTCCAACCAGTTGTATTGTGAGTGTTTAACAGTATCTCTTGTCTTGCAGTGATTGAAGAGTGACGTGTGTCTTGCTGTGTGGGGGCTCTTTGGTGGCGGTTAGACGTTTCCCTTCTCTCCCCTCACTCCCTCCCTGCCTCTCTCCTGTGTCAGGACACCCTTTAAAACCTTCTCTCCCCTCACTCCCTCCCTGCCTCTCTCCTGTGTCAGGACACCCTTTAAAACCTTCTCTCCCCTCACTCCCTCCCTGCCTCTCTCCTGTGTCAGGACACCCTTTAAAACCTTCTCTCCCCTCACTCCCTCCCTGCCTCTCTCCTGTGTCAGGACACCCTTTAAAACCTTCTCTCCCCTCACTCCCTCCCTGCCTCTCTCCCGTGGGGGCTCTTTGGTGGCGGTTAGACATTTCCCTTCTCTCCCCTCACTCCCTCCCTGCCTCTCTCCTGTGTCAGGACACCCTTTAAAACCTTCTCTCCCCTCACTCCCTCCCGGCCTCTCTCCTGTGTCAGGACACCCTTTAAAACCTTCTCTCCCCTCACTCCCTCCCTGCCTCTCTCCTGTGGGGGCTCTTTGGTGGCGGTTAGACATTTCCCTTCTCTCCCCTCACTCCCTCCCTGCCTCTCTCCTGTGTCAGGACACCCTTTAAAACCTTCTCTCCCCTCACTCCCTCCCTGCCTCTCTCCTGTGTCAGGACACCCTTTAAAACCTTCTCTCCCCTCACTCCCTCCCTGCCTCTCCCCTGTGTCTAGGACACCCTTTAAAACCTTCTCTCCCCTCACTCCCTCCCTGCCTCTCTCCTGTGTCAGGACACCCTTTAAAACCCCTGCTACTGGTATAGAATAGCTGGCACAGCCCCAACTGTCATTCGGAATCCCTTTTGATATTGACTGATATTGATCTTAGTAATGAAGTCACTTTGAACTAAATAGCATTTGCAACTGATAAATACGTATAATGTCTAACCTGATCTTCTGCCTTGAGTTATAAATAAAACAAAACAATATATTTTGTATAACTGTAAACACGTCTCTGCTCCCCTTTATTTCAACCCTGTGGGTATTCAATGTGTATAATTATGTATGATCAATTATCATATATTCTCTGGGTGAAACTCCCAGGGTGGCGTAGTCTGGTGTCTGGCCTTAGTGCCCAGGTCACACTAATATATGTAAACGACATCAGCTTGTGACTGCAACTTGTTCCAGTTCGCAGATGACTCAGCACTGCTGGTCTCGGTCAGGAACAAACTGCTGGTTGAAAAGGCCCTCAGCTCTGAAAAACTGAATCCATTCTATTTGGATCAAATAGAAATCTCAGCAAGGCAGATGGCTTCTTGGTTAGAGTGGGTGACAATATTATCACACGGAAAGATGAAATTACCTACCTAGGTTCCATCCTGGAGGCAAATCTTTCCGGTGATAAAATGGCCACCAATGTAATCAAGAAAGTCAACCAAAGAATACGATTCCTATACAGGATCTCCTCACTGGTCAACAAAAACACCTTGAAGACCCTATAGGAGCCCTCGTACAAGGTTTCTTCGACTATGCATACAACTCTTGGTTTTGATTGATTGATTAACAGTTTGCAGAATTACAGTACATTTCAAGTACAACTCAATACAAAAACTGGACGACACCATAAAGCATTACACTTGTTTACAATAGGGCCCACCATTTTCAATTCATCAAAACATTTAGAGACGAATATACACAACTATATAGTCAAAAATAAGGTAAAACGGGAAAAGAAACATATACAGTGAGGGGAAACAGGGGTGGGGATTCAGATTTCTACGGGGGCCAGTTTCGAATTGCAGCCGTCCGTAGGTGCCCTTTGAGAGCGGTTTTGAAGGAGTCAAGGGATTTGCATGTCTTAATGACTGTTGGTAGGGCGTTCCACATGTTGGTGGCATAGGAGCGAAATTAATTTAATCCCCTGTTTGTGCCGAATCTGGGTTGCACATGGTTTGTTGAACTCCCTCTGGTGTTGTGGGTGTGGACTTCGTTGACATTATGGAAGTATTTAGACAGGTACATGGGTATCTTAGTGAAGTATTTAGACAGGTACATGGGTATCTTAGTGAAGTATCTAGACAGGTACATGGGTATCTTAGTGAAGTATCTAGACAGGTACATGGGTATCTTAGTGAAGTATTTAGACAGGTACATGGGTATCTTAGTGAAGTATCTAGACAGGTACATGGGTATCTTAGTGAAGTATCTAGACAGGTACATGGGTATCTTGGTGGTGTAGCGAATCTTGTGGACCAGACCCATTGCAAGGTGCTGTACTCTGTCGTCAACCCTAAGCCATTCCAGCCTGTCCCAGTGGGCAAGGGTGAGGTGGGTTCGGGGAGTGAGGCCAAGTAGTAGCCTGACCAGTTTGGTACCACAGCACCTCAAAGGCCCTTAAAACAAGGCTCCCGACTTCCCAAAACAAACTGGTCAGGTTACAACTTGGCCGCACTCCCCGAACCCACCTCACCCCTGCCCACTTTGACAGGCTGGAATGGCTTAGGGTCGACGACAGAGTACAGCACCTTGCAATGGGTCTGGTCCACAAGATTCGATACTCCACCAAGATACCCATGTACCTGTCTAAATACTTCACTAAGATACCCATGTACCTGTCTAAATACTTCACTAAGATACCCATGTACCTGTCTAAATACTTCACTAAGATACCCATGTACCTGTCTAAATAATGTCAACGAAGTCCACACCCACAACACCAGAGGGAGTTCAACAAACCATGTGCAACCCAGATTCGGCACAAACAAGGGACTTAATTATTTTCGCTCCTATGCCACCAAAATGTCGAACGCCCTACCCTACCAACAGTCATTAAGACATGCAAATCCCTTGACTCCTTCAAAACTGCTCTCAAAGGGCACTTACGGACGGCTGCAATTCGAAACTGGCCCCCGTAAAATCTGAATCCCCCCCCCACCACCCACCCCTGTTCCCCCTCACTGTATATGTTTATTTTCCCTTTTTACCTCCTATGATTACCTTTGCTTTTGACTATATAGTTGTGTAGCCTATATATTCGTACGTCTATAAAGGTTTTGATGAATTGAAAATGGTGGGCCCTCTTGTAAACAAGTGTAATGCTTTATGGTGTCGTCCACTCACTGTTAACAGTTGTTGTATTGAGTTGTACTTGAAATGTACTGTAATTCTGCAAACTGTTAATAAATCAATCAATCAATCATCACAATCATCACCCACATAGTAAACCTCTCCATCAAACAGGGACAGGTCCCCCAAGATTTCAAACTGGCCAAAGTAACCCCCTTGCACAAGAAAGGGAGTAAATTAGACCCCGGCAACTACCGCCCTATTTCTATTCTTAGTTCCATCTCGAAAGTGATGGAAAAAATAGTCTATGAACAGGTTGAAAAGTATCTTGCCACTAATAAATTATTGTACGAGTTCCAATCTGGCTTCAGAACATCCCACTCCACTGACACATGCCTCCTCTATTTGAGCGACCACATCAAACAAGAGGTGGACGCTGGCAAATACTGCGGCATGGTCATGCTGGACCTCCAAAAGGCTTTTGACACCGTGAACCACTCCATACTGGTTAACAAGCTAAAAGCAATTGGTTTCGATAGCACATCAGTGAGCTGGATGCAATCCTACCTGGAGGGGAGAGAACAGATGGTGGAAGTGAACGGAACACTGTCCCCCCCCCTCCCAGTGAGCTGTGGCGTTCCACAAGGAAGCATACTAGGGCCTCTACTGTTCCTAATATATGTAAACGACATGACTTCAGCCTGTGACTGCAACTTGTTCCTGTTCGCAGATGACTCAGCACTGCTGGTCTCGGACAGGGACAAACTGCAGGTTGAAAATGCCCTCAGCTCTGAACTCGGTAGAATCTGCACCTGGCTCGCTGATAACAAACTATCTTTACACCTGGGAAAAACTGAATCCATTCTCTTTGGCTCTATTAGTAATCTCAGCAAGGCAAATGGCTTCTTGGTTAGAGTGGGTGACAATGTTATCACACGTAAAGATGAAATTACCTACCTAGGTTCCATCCTGGAGGCTAATCTTTCCGGTGATAAAATGGCCACCAACGTAATCAAAAAAGTCAACCATAGAACAAGATTCCTCTACAGGATCTCCTCACTGGTCAACAAAAACACCTTGAAGACCTTAACAGGAGCCCTTGTACAGGGTTTCTTTGACTATGCATGCACCTCCTGGTACCACAGCACCTCAAAGGCCCTTAAAACCAGGCTCCAGACTTCCCAAAACAAACTGGTCAGGCTCCTACTTGATCTAGCCCCCCGAACCCACCTCACCCCTGCCCACTTCGACAGGCTGGAATGGCTTAGGGTCGACGACAGAGTACAGCATCTTGCAATGGGTCTGGTCCACAAGATTCGATACACCACCAAGATACCCATGTACCTGTCTAGATACTTCCTTAATGTTAACGAAGTCCACACCCACAACACCAGAGGGAGTGCAACGAACCATGTACAACCCAGATTCGGCACAAACAAGGGACTAAATTCTTTTCGCTCCTATGCCACCAAAATGTGGAACGCCCTACCAACTGTCATTAAGACATGCGAATCCCTTGACTCCTTCAAAACCGCTCTCAAAGGGAACCTACGGATGGCTGCAATTCGAAACTGGCCCCCGTAAAATCTGAATCCCCCCCCCGCCCCCCCCTTTTTTCCCCTCACTGTATATATTTCTTTTCCCTTTTTACCTCCTTTTTGATGAATTCCTGTTCTGTCTATAGAAGTGTCTATTTGTACGTCTCTAAATGTTTTGATGATTTGAACATGGTGGACCCTGTTGGAAACAAGTGTAATGCTTAATTGGGTCGTCCACTCACAGTTAACAGCCTTTGTATTGAGTTTGTGCTTGAAATGTACTGTAATTCTGCAAACTGTTAATAAATTCTTCAATCAATCAATCAATCAAAATCAATTGTATGGTGTCGTCCACTCACAGTTAACATAGTTTTTGTATTGAGTTGTACTTGAAATGTACTGTAATTCTGCAAACTGTCAATAAATACTTCAATCAATCAATCAAACATGTCAAGCTCAATACTAAATCTGTCAACTGTGAGTGGACGACTCAATAAAGCATTACATTTAAACAAGAGGGCCCACCATTTTCAATTCTTCATAACAATAATCATAATAACAATTACATCATATTATTATTAGTTATTACATCATAACAAGCATGCAATAATGTAGTCCTATACAGTACAGTACACAATAATAGGACTACATCAGAGCGGGCCACGTCAGAGGATGTCTCGGGGCAGGCGGTGGTGGTGCATGTCGGGAGTTGTAGTGTCCACACGGCGGGCGGGGGGGGCCCAGCCCCGAACTAGCAGATTCCAAGAACCACATCACCCATGATGCCGCGCGGCACGGGCGCGCAGGCGCACACCCCGCCGGCGGCAGACAGCTGATAACTCATCTATTATGCTACTTGTGGCTAAAAGGAAATTAAAAAAGAAAAAAAGAAAAGAAACAGCTTCCAGAAAAGTGAGCGGCGGCAGAGAGAGAGACTATTGGCTGCGCTGGAGCTGAAGCCCCGACAGGACAGGACAGGACAGGAGGAGCTCGAGCGACTCACAAAGTAAAAAACAAAACAAATAAGACAAAACAACAAAACAAAAAAAATACAACAAAAAACAACAACCACGCTGTGTTTTTAATTTTAAATAACAACATTTAGGATTTTTTTAAACATCCATTAAAAGGTCGTCTTTCTAAAAATTAAAAAAAAGGGGGGGAGCAGTTTGGTTTTTTTTTAATGCTGCTGCGCCGCTCGTGCGCCTCCTCAGACAATAGCTTTAGCTTAGCTTAGCCGGGGCTAAAGGCTAGGCTAGCTGTGGCTAACGTACGTAACGCGGCTAAGTTAGCATCATGCTAGGCTAGGCTAAGCTAGCATCACCCATCCTTCTTCTGCACCCTAGACACAACAACAACAACATGAAAGCTTGTTGTGTTGTTGTTTACGAGTTTACACGCTAGCTAGTGTGGTGTTTACAGCGGTGTTTTATTTTAAAGAGGAACAGCAGGGGGATGTTTTGGCCCCCATGTTGGTTTGCATGATGCTGTTTTTGGGGCTGACCAGACAGTCAGACAGTGTTGGAATGAAGCCTCAGTCAGGTTAGCTTCAACTTGTTAGCATTAGCATCCTTCCTCTCTCTCTTAACGTACAGCTGCCTGCGCTCGGCTGGCTTGCCCGCCATCTTTTTAAAGCCATACAAGAATAATTTGGGGGAAAACATTAACGAGGTGTGTGTTTATGTTTATTATCATTATTATTATTTGTGTTGACAATAAGAGGATTGTTTTGTTGTGTTGTTGTCGCTGTGGGGCTGTTGTTATTATTGACGCCTTTTTGGTGTCGGGGGGGATAACAACGTGAATGAATGTGTTGGAATATGTTATGATTTCTGGTGGATAATTGTGTGTGTGCATCTTTTCTGGAGGATGATGTTTGTTACTTAAGCTAGCCGTGTAGCTTCATGTTGCAAACAAACAGCTTGCGGTGTTCTTTTGGCTCATTCATAAAATGTAAATATCGTGTATTGTGTTGTATTGTATGTTGTGGAGCAGTGGGCACACAATCTAAGGGTCCATTATTTATTCTGCATTTTGAAGCAACCGGAGGATCACCGTTTTTGTTTGATGACATTTTTAGCCTCTCTCTCCAGAGTCCAGATACTGAAGACTTGGATATATTGTTGTTGTTGTCGTTGGATGAGGTTTATTTGTCCACAATTCCACGCTGTGTTTGATGTTTTGCTACCATTAGGAGAGAGAAACAGATCAAACGTATCAATTATTCTACCTTCTCTTAAATTGTTGTGTAGACTTCAGGAGTCATGCAGATGTTCCAACAAGAATAATTCAACTCTCGAGAGCGTACCAAATGAAACCATGGTTTCATTTTACCCTCTTCGAGAGTTTAAAGATCTATATTATTAGGGTTACCAACTCTCCCATCAATGTCTTTAGCTGCATGGGCCGGGGACCACCTGTAACCCCCTCAAGGACCACTGCTGGTTGAACTTACTGTGCAGTGTACGTGTGTGCTTGTATGATTTACTTAGAATATACTGTGCACATGACGTGTGTGCTTGTGTGTTGTATGACTGACTGTACATGTGTGTGTTGTATGACTGACTGTACATGTGTGTGTTGTATGACTGTGTACATGTGTGTGTTGTATGACTGACTGTACATGTGTGTGTTGTATGACTGACTGTACATGTGTGTGTTGTATGACTGACTGTACATGTGTGTGTTGTATGACTGACTGTACATGTGTGTGTTGTATGACTGACTGTACATGTGTGTGTTGTATGACTGACTGTACATGTGTGTGTTGTATGACTGTGTACATGTGTGTGTTGTATGACTGACTGTACATGTGTGTGTTGTATGACTGACTGTAAATGTGTGTGTTGTATGACTTTTGATTGATTTATTGAAATATGTATTAACAGTTTGCAGAATTACAGTACATTTCGAGCACAAACTCAATACAAAGGCTGTTAACTGTGAGTGGACGACCCAATTAAGCATTACACTTGTTTCCAACAGGGTCCACCATGTTCAATTCATCAAAATTGTACATGTGTGTGTGTGTGTTGTATGACTGGCTGTAAATGTGTGTGTTGTATGACTGTGTACATGTGTGTGTGTGTTGTATGACTGACTGTACATGTGTGTGTGTTGTATGACTGACTACATGTGTGTGTTGTACAGTATGTTAAGTTGCATGACTAAGTTACTGTGTGTGTGTGTGTGTGTGTGTGTGTGTGTGTGTGTGTGTGTGTGTGTGTGTGTGTGTGTGTGTGTGTGTGTGTGTGTGTGTGTGTGTGTGTGCGCGCGTGCGTGCACGCTTGGATGTTGTAGATTATACTATGTTGTACATGTGTGTGTGCTTGTTTTTTATGTGTTAGACTTTACCTTTATCCATAAACTTATTTGACATGTTTCACTATCTTGAAAAAACAAACGAACAACATTTGTGGCCGTTTCTGACTGAGGCTAAGCCATTCATTTTTCGTTTTTTCATGTCATGTTAAAGCAGGGAATCATAGCTTCAAATTGACATATTGGTTGTTCAGTTTGACCCTCCAGTTTTGGAGACATGGCTTATAGAGTAATGTCTTGCAGAGAAACAGCGAGTTGAGAAAACAGGCTTGAAAGGTTAACTTCTGTGGTCTCTTTCTTAACATTACACCTAGCTACATGTTTAAGCATTTATTTCATACATGTCTTCTGTGGACTCTAACATTACACCTAGCTACATGTTTAAGCATTTATTTCATACATGTCTTATGTGGACTCTTAACATTACACCTAGCTACATGTTTAAGCATTTATTTCATATTTACATGTCTTCTGTGGACTCTAACATTACACCTAGCTACATGTTTAAGCATTTATTTCATACATGTCTTCTGTGGACTCTAACATTACACCTACTGTAGCTACATGTTTAAGCATTTATTTCATATTTACATGTCTTCTGTGGACTCTAACATTACACCTAGCTACATGTTTAAGCATTTATTTCATATTTACATGTCTTCTGTGGTCTCTAACATTACACCTAGCTACATGTTTAAGCATTTATTTCATATTTACAGCTCGATTTACAGTCGATTTCAGCTCTGACATTTATTCCAGACATGCTCTAGTATGTGAAGAGTCTGCCTGTGCTATTAACTCATTTTGGATTAAAAAAAACAAACTCCTGTTTTCACGTTTTAAAATAGTTCAACTATAGCACGTTGTGAGCTTGTAGATCGGCTATTTGAACCATTTTAAAAAAGGTTTTTCGAAATGGTACAAAATGGCAAAATAAGTTTAGGTGTGAGGGGTGAGGTGTGGCGTGAGATCTCGGCCTGACTGTGTGCTCGTGTGTGATTGGGATGTACGTTATGTTCGTTTGTTGTGTGGCTTTCTGTTGCTGATTCACGTCGTGTTGGCTAGACAGACACTGGCGTTATAATGGATCTGTGAGGCTGTGGGTTCTATTATAAACTAGACACTGACGTTTTAATCCATTTTGGGCGGGAACCCCTTTTGGTGTTTCAAGCATTATGTTGTACTTTAGCTATTGGAAAAAATAGCAGATTTTTTGAAAAATCGTGAAAATGTGGCGCAGATCTTTGAATATTCTTTCACAGTGAATATTTTGAACTCAAATAATTGCTTCTGGGGGGGTCCCTGGAACAACATGTTTTCAGATGGGGGGGGGGGGGGGGGGGGTCCGCGGCCAAATACAGATAATTCTGGGGGTCCTTGACGTGGAAAAGGTTGAGCACCACTGACATGGGGCGGCGGTGGCTCAGGGGTAGAGTGGCTGGATGGTAACCGCAATGTTGCCAGTTCGAACCCGGGCTCCCCCAGAGTTGGTGTCGAAGTGTCCTTGAGCAAGACACTGAACCCCTAATTGCTCCTGATGTGCAGGTTGGTGCCTTGCATGGTTTCCGCTGCCATCGGTGTATGAATGTGTGTGTGAATGGGTGAATGTAATGCACAATCTATGTAAAGGTGTGTGAATGGGTGAATGTAATGCACCATCTATGTAAAGCGCCTTGGATAAAGGCACTATATAAATGCACCATTTACATAGAAATATGGGTTTTTCAGAAAACTGTCAGGATTTAGAAGACATTTGTTGAATCTTTTCTCAGGTCTAAAATGGGGTAATTGATCTATGGGGCTGATTCTATGGGTTCTAATATAAACTAATCTATGGGGCTGTGAGTTCTAATATAAACTAATCTATGGGGCTGTGAGTTCTAATATAAACTAATCTATGGGGCTGTGAGTTCTAATATAAACTAATCTATGGGGCTGTGAGTTCTAATATAAACTAATCTATGGGGCTGTGTGTCCTTGGGCAAGACACTGAACCCCAAATTGCTCTCGATGTGCTGGTTGGTACCTTGCATGGCTTCCGCCGCAATCGGTGTATGAATGTGTGTGTGAATGGGTGAATGTAATGCACAATCTATGTAAAGCGCCTTGGATAAAGGCGCTATATAAATGCACCATTTACCATTTACCATTTTAATATAAACTAATCTATGGGGCTGTGAGTTCTAATATAAACTAATCTATGGGGCTGTGAGTTCTAATATAAACTAATCTATGGGGCTGTGAGTTCTAATATAAACTAATCTATGGGGCTGTGAGTTCTAATATAAACTAATCTATGGGGCTGTGAGTTCTAATATAAACTAATCTATGGGGCTGTGAGTTCTAATATAAACTGATCTATGGGGCTGTGAGTTCTAATATAAACTGATCTATGGGGCTGTGAGTTCTAATATAAACTAATCTATGGGGCTATGAGTTCTAATATAAACTAATCTATGGGGCTGTGAGTTCTAATATAAACTAATCTATGGGGCTGTGAGTTCTAATATAAACTAATGTATGGGGCTGTGAGTTCTAATATAAACTAATCTATGGGGCTGTGAGTTCTAATATAAACTAATCTATGGGGATGTGAGTTCTAATATAAACTAATCTATGGGGCTGTGAGTTCTAATATAAACTAATCTATGGGGCTGTGAGTTCTAATATAAACTAATCTATGGGGCTGTGAGTTCTAATATAAACTAATCTATGGGGCTGTGAGTTCTAATATAAACTAATCTATGGGGCTGTGAGTTCTAAGATAAACTAATCTATGGGGCTGTGAGTTCTAATATAAACTAATCTATGGGGCTGTGAGTTCTAATATAAACTAATCTATGGGGATGTGAGTTCTAATATAAACTAATCTATGGGACTGTGGGTTCTAATATAAACTAATCTATGGGGCTGTGGGTTCTAATATAAACTAATCTATGGGGCTGTGAGTTCTAATATAAACTAATCTATGGGTCTGTGGGTTCTTATATAAACTAATCTATGGGGGAATGGGTTCTAATATAAACTAATCTATGGGGTGTGGGTTCTAATATAAACTAATCTATGGGGCTGTGTGTTCTAATATAAACTAATCTATGGGGCTGTGAGTTATAATATAAACTAATCTATGGGGCTGTGAGTTCTAATATAAACTGATCTATGGGGCTGTGGGTTCTAATATAAACTGATCTATGGGGCTGTGAGTTCTAATATAAACTAATCTATGGGGCTGTGGCTTCTAATATAAACTAATCTATGGGACTGTGGGTTCTAATATAAACTAATCTATGGGGCTGTGAGTTCTAATATAAACTAATCTATGGGGCTGTGAGTTCTAATATAAACTAATCTATGGGGCTGTGGGTTCTAATATAAACTGATCTATGGGGATGTGGGTTCTAATATAAACTAATCTATGGGGCTGTGGATTCTAATATAAACTAATCTATGGGGCTGTGAGTTCTAATATAAACTAATCTATGGGGCTGTGGATTCTAATATAAACTGATCTATGGGGATGTGGGTTCTAATATAAACTAATATAAACACCCTTTATGTTTATCAGAGTTAACTCATTTAGACCTGAGGCTGATTCTAAAAAAAAAAAAAAAAAATAGTCTTCTAAATTCTAAAAAGTTTCCAGAAAAACCTATGTTTCTATGTCAGTGGTGCTCAACCTGTTTCTATGTCAGTGGTGCTCAACCTGTTTCTATGTCAGTGGTGCTCAACCTTTTACACGTCAAGGACCCCCAGAATGATCTGTATTTGGCCGTGGACCCCCCCCACCCCCCACCCCCCCCCCCCATCTGAAAATATAGTTCAAGGGTTAAGAGTTAAGAACGTTGAAAAGAATATATATTCAACGATTTGCGCCACGTTTTCACAATTTTCCCCCAAAAATAGCAGATCTACAAGCTCGTAGCGCGGCACCGAGTGCCGCGCTATGAGCTTGTAGATCTGCTATTTTTAGTATAACATAGTATAATACATAACATAATGCTTCCCGTCGTGAATGGGTTAAACGAGCACTCTGTGGACTCCTGTGAATTCTGACAGATGTTAGGCTGCACTTAAAGGGCAAAACCACTCATTTTCAACATGCCATTAATCTAATTAATCTACTTTAACCCATTAAGGATGGGAGGATTAAGGATTTATGTTATACTTTAGCTATTGAAAAATAGCAGATCTACAAGCTCGTATCTGCTATTCTTGAAAATGTGGCTGTGAGAGCCACTGACATAATAGGGTTTTTCATCAAACTGTCTGATTCAGAAGACATTCCTAAATGGGTTAAGAGTTGTAGAAGAGGTGTAGAAGTTCTAGGCTAAACGGGGTGGGGCTAACCTAGAACTTGGTCATGTGATCAGTGACATCACCAAGGTGTACTCTGCAGACCAAAGAGTACATTGTTGTGATGTCACTGATCACATGACCTCAAGTTCTAGAACTACAGTTCTGGGCTAAACAGAAGTTTTTATTAATTATTTCCACACGACAACTCTAGTGTGTGTGTGTGTGTGCGTGCGTGCGTGCGTGCGTGCGTGCGTGCGTGCGTGCGTGCGTGCGTGCGTGCGTGCGTGTTTAGGCCTGTCAAAAACACGTGAAACGATATTATACTGTATATCTGATTGACTTTTATAGCACTTAATGGTGTGAAAGATCAGTTTCTCCAGATCGAGTCATTCGGAGTGAATATCGGCCGATCGATCGCAGCACCTCTATGCATTTTATTATTATTTTTCCAAGTAAATAAGTTGTCTAATAATTATAATTGCCTAATAGCATCAGTCTGTGATCCGCAGGGGTTGACACTAAGGTCTCAGAGGCACATGCTCGCCGGGCAAGTGCTAGGGCTTTTACTTCTAGTGATTTTTACTAGTTGACTAGTTGCCTAGTTTATTAGTCGACTAGTTGTTTAACTACCTATTATGTAAAAAACAAACAAAAAAACGTATTATTTTGTAATGATATTTGTACATTTAAAAACTGTGTACATTGGTGACTATAATCTAGCATTCTAGATGATCTTGAGGCCTCCTTCTTATCAACTAGTCAACTAGTACCAACAAGGTCAACTAGTGGATTTACTAGTCGACTAGTTGCTTAATGCCCTAGCAATTACATGTCATGTTCCACATGCCCTAAACTAAATATTATATATAAAATGATAGCTAAAATTTGAAGTACCGTTATTTATTATTGATGTATTTTTACTTTATGGGGGCGGGGCTGTGCAATGAAAAGAACCTCATACTGCTATGATTGTGACTATAGGTTCACACTTGTTGTCTATATTTCTGAAGTGTAGCAACAGTGAAAACAGTATATATTATACAGTTGGGTGCCACCGATATTGTCCCTTATCATTTGACCCATTTAGGCCTGACCTCAAAATTTTAAAAAATCCTTCTAAATCCTCTAGTTTTCTGAAATAAATATTTTCACGATTTTTCAAAAATAGCAGACCTACAAGCTTGTAGATCTGCTATTTTTCAATAGCTAAATTATAACATAATGTTTAAAACACCAAAAGGGGTTCCCGCCCAAAATGGGTTAACTGTCCTTTTGCGCAGGTCACGCAAACCTCAGCAAAAAGAAAAGGACAATATCGATGGCCTCCAACTGTAGGTAAACTCTTAACCTCTTGAGCCCCATTGCCCCCGCCGGTGGGGGCAGTGGCTGTCCACCTCTGAACAGCGCTCAGCGGGTCAATGGAGACCCAATTGGTATTTTTATTTTATTTTATTTTATTAAAAAAAAATCTGAAAAATCAAAACACTTTTTTTTTAACACGTGGTGCCAAAGTTTGTGTTTTCGCCATTGAGAATGCATTTGGCGTTTAAATTAAATAACTCAGAAACTATAAAACATTTCAAAGTAAAAAGTTCCAGCATGTGTCTCCACAGTCAGCTGAATTATAAAAAATGTGAATGGATTTTCTAGGTGAAAGTGATTTTGGGCAGTTTTGCGTGGGCTCTCAATGTGTTAAGAGGTTGCTATAAGCAATAATAAGTCCAAATTTGAATGACCTCTTCTTTCTTTTCTTTTATGGTATTCAGACAGCCAGCAATCGGTAGAACGCTCCCAAAAACAATGTAGTCTCTGTGACACATCTAGGGGCCGCAATCTGCATTCAAAGATGTTCCTAGAAGCTTTGTCATTGGTCGATTTACCTGTCTACTTCCTGATTGGTTAGTCATTGCGACCTGTTTTTTTTTTCCCGACCAATGACAAAAGCTTCTAGGAAAATATTTGAATGCAGATTGCGGCCCCTAGATGTGTCACAGAGACTAATTTGTTTTGGGAGCGTTTTACCGATTGCTGGCTGTCTGAATACCAAAAAATAAACAAAAAGGTCATTAAAATTTGGACATATTATTGCTTATAGCAGCTTTAAGTTATTTTACATTCCACAGAGCAGAAGACAGAGCTCTGGACACGTTCAGGTGTTTAGACAGATATCTGGTGTTGTGTTTATAGAAGACAGAGCTCTGGACACGTTCAGGTGTTTAGACACATATCTGGTGTTGTGTTTATAGAAGACAGAGCTCTGGACACGTTCAGGTGTTTAGACAGATATCTGGTGTTGTGTTTATAGAAGACAGAGCGCTCTGGACACGTTCAGGTGTTTAGACAGATATCTGGTGTTGTGTTTATAGAAGACAGAGCGCTCTGGACACGTTCAGGTGTTTAGACAGATATCTGGTGTTGTGTTTATAGAAGACAGAGCTCTGGACACGTCCAGGTGTTTAGACAGATATCTGGTGTTGTGTTTATAGAATCAGAGCTCTCTGGACACGTTCAGGTGTTTAGACAGATATCTGGTGTTGTGTTTATAGAAGACAGAGCTCTGGACACGTTCAGGTGTTTAGACAGATATCTGGTGTTGTGTTTATAGAAGACAGAGCTCTCTGGACACGTTCAGGTGTTTAGACAGATATCTGGTGTTGTGTTTATAGAAGACAGAGCTCTGGACATGTTCAGGTGTTTAGACAGATATCTGGTGTTGTGTTTATAGAAGACAGAGCGCTCTGGACACGTTCAGGTGTTTAGACAGATATCTGGTGTTGTGTTTATAGAAGACAGAGCTCTCTGGACACGTTCAGGTGTTTAGACAGATATCTGGTGTTGTGTTTATAGAAGACAGAGCTCTGGACACGTTCAGGTGTTTAGACAGATACGTTGTGTTTATACGGTTTTGCGTCCGCTCGAAAGGGAGTCGGGTTCAGATCCCCGAACCTGGAAGGTGGAGACAGGCGCCGCGATGCGCCCATTGCGGTAAAGCAAACGACCCCGGAAAAGCCGGCGGCAGCCCCGGGAAGAGTTCTCTTTTCTTTGTGAAGGGCAGGGCGCCCTGGAATGGGTTCGTCCCGAGAGAAGGGCCCGCGCCCTGGAATGGGTTCGTCCCGAGAGAAGGGCCCGCGCACTGGAAAGCGTTGCGGTTCCCGGCGATGTCCGGTCTAACCTTTCCGCGTCTGTCTGTCTGTCTGTCTGTCTGTCTGTCTGTCTGTCTGTCTGTAGTGTAGACAGATGCCAGGATGAGCAGTTCTTCTACTGTTAAACTGACCCTTGATGACTACATGTATTTGATGTATTACCAACCGTGTGTGTGTTGTTCTTGCTTACTGTAACGGCCTATTCATTCATACTGAAGAGGTGACCACCCGAAAACTACAACATGACGTCATTGAGTGGCGTTGTGGTCACCACTCGCTCACCCAAACACACTCTCTGTTTTTACTAAAACTACAACATGACGTCACTGAGCCGCGGTGGTCTCTGTTTTTACTAAAACTACAACATGACATCACTGAGCCGCGGTGGTCTTTGTTTTTACTAAAACTACAACATGACATCACTGAGCCGCGGTGGTCTCTGTTTTTACTAAAACTACAACATGACATCACTGAGCCGTGGTGGTCTCTGTTTTTACTAAAACTACAACATGACATCACTGAGCCGCGGTGGTCTCTGTTTTTACTAAAACTACAACATGACATCACTGAGCCGCCCGCGGTGGTCTCTGTTTTTACTAAAACTACAACATGACATCACTGAGCCGCCCGCGGTGGTCTCTGTTTTTACTAAAACTACAACATGACATCACTGAGCCGCCCGCGGTGGTCTCTGTTTTTACTAAAACTACAACATGACGTCACCGTGTCTCATGTCTACTCTGAACAGGCCTTCAAGTCGCTCAGGATGAAGCCTAAATTGTTAATTGTTAATTGTGTGTTTGTGTGTGTGTGTGTGTGTGTGTGTGTGTGTGTGTTTGTGTGTGCGCGCACGCATGCACGCTTTTCATGCAGCAGAGGTCAAGAGGTCGTGCGATGATGGACGAGGAAATTCGCAGCTGAACGTGACGTCGCCCCCCCCCTCCCCCCCCCCCCCACTGGACTGGATCCATCATCGTCCCTACACCGAGCGAGCGAGAGAGAGCGAGAGAGAGAGAGAGGTTCATAGGTTGACCGCTGCCTAGCGGGCCGGACGTCGCCATAGCAACGCCACTGTCGCCGTCCTGGTCGCCATGTCGGACGCCCCGCCCCCCGAGGCCGCCGCCCCCTCCCCCACGCCCCCAACCGTCACAAACCCCTCCCCTCCCGAGGTCACCAACGCCACCAAGCCGGGCAGGTACGTAGCGTGACCTTTGTGACCTTTACAGCGTTTAACCCATTCAGGGCGGGAACCCCTTTTGGTGTTTTAAGCATTATGTTATACTTTAGCTGTTGAAAAATAGCAGATCTGCTATTTTTGAAAAATCGTGAAAATGTAGCGCAAATCCATCCATCCATCCATCTTCAACCACTTATCCGTAGTCGGGTCGCGGGGGCAACAGCTCCACCAGAGAGCTCCAGACTTCCCTCTCCTCCAGAGCAACATTAGTGACTTCCTCCTGGGGGATCCTGAGACGTTCCAAGGCCAGTGAGTCGATGTGTTTCGTCCAACTGCGCCTTGGTGACCCCGCCTTGGTCTGGGGTCTCCTCCCAGTGGGACGTGATCCTTGGTCTGCCCCGGGGTCTCCTCCCAGTCGGACGTGATCCTTGGTCTACCCCGGGGTCTCCTCCCAGTGGGACGTGCGTCGAGGACCTCCCTAGGGAGACACCCGAGAGGCATCCTAACCAGATGCCCGAACCACCTTTCCAGGCGAAGGAGCAGCGGTTCTACTCCGAGTCTCTCTCGTGTGACTGAAGCGCAAATCTTTGAATATATATTATTTCAGAGCGAGTGTTTTTAACTCATATCTTTGCTTCTAGGGGGAGGTTCTAGGGGAAAACGTGTCCACTCAGTCTAGACGAGGGGGGCGTGTCCACTCAGTCTAGATGAGGGGGCGTGTCCACTCAATCAGGAAGACCAATCAGCTGCAGTGATTTAATCGTATGTTGTTGTTGCTCCGCCCACTCCTTCAGGAAGACCAATCAGCTGCAGTACATGCAGAACGTGGTGGTTAAGACGCTGTGGAAGCATCAGTTCGCCTGGCCGTTCTACCTGCCTGTGGACGCCATCAAGCTCTGTCTGGCTGTGAGTAGTATTGTTATTATTGTTATTATTGTTATTAAGGGACCAAGAAGTCACAAAGTGACTTTGGTCACTTATTGTTTTTGTGTTTTTTTTTTCTTCTTCTTCTTCTTCTGCCAAAAATAGCAGTTCTGACTGAACCGTGCAGTCGGTTTTCGTGAAAATGCAAACTTTGAACGTGCATAGCTCATGAACCGTTTGACCGTTGGCAATGACACTTCGATACACATATGTGTCTCCTCATGCCGGACAACTTTCGTGTTCTGACTTTTGACCTCTGACCTTTAGATCACCCGCCATTTTTAATTATATGAAAAACAGTTAAAATGTATCACCTCCCAGGATCTTTGATCAAAATGCACAAAAACGTCTACACGTGAACTTTGGACCTATACGGAAAAATCGTAGTACATTTTGTGAAAAAATTAAGTTTTTATGAGCCAATGACAATAGGCCTATCTCACAGCCCCCTTTCCACGCCCCCTTCCGGTAGCTAGTGGTGTCATTTAACATTAGCATTTACACTTTTTTTTTCTCTGGAGAATCTAAGCCCACCCAAAACTGCCCAAAAATCACTTTCACCTAGAAAATCCATTCACATTTTTTATAATTCAGCTGACTGTGGAGACACATGCTGGAACTTTTTACTTTGAAACGTTTTATAGTTTCTGAGTTATTTAATTTAAACGCCAAATGCATTCTCAATGGCGAAAACACAAACGTTGGCACCACGTATTAAAAAAAAAAAAGTCATTGTTTTGATTTTTTTGATTTTTTATTAAAAATAATATATATAAAAAAAAAAATATATATATATATATATATATATATATATATATTTTTTTTTTTTTAAAGACGTCCACAGACGTCTTGGGCTCTGCCCGTGCGGTAATACCAAAGACGTCCACAGACGTCTTGGGCACAATGTGTTAAAATGTCAACGACTTTTAATGTGAAGAATAATGTGAAGAAAACACAATGGTATAACAACTCAAATAAGTAGAATAAACCTTACCTTTACAAAACGGTAGTTTGTGGCTTGTGAAAATACCTCTTTTAACATGGAAGTCTATGGACCGCAGAAAAAATAACACCATTAGCTCCAAAAGGGGGTGGGGAAATGCTGTGAGATAGGCCTATTGCTGGTTTGTGAAAATTCTTCTTCTGCCTATAATACATACATGCAGCGTCACATGCTTATCTCACTTTACAGTATAGTAGAGGGTCATGCCAAATAGCACTGAAAGCAGTCTTACTCCAATTGGCCAAAGGGGGGGCGATTGTTTGAAATTGTTTGAAAATGAAACCTTTGATAACGCATGCTTTGTTTGGCCAAAATTCATGGCACTTGTTTCCACATGTTCCTTGACTCATGGGGAACACATCTGTCACTTTGACAAGTAAGCTCCGCCCTCAGACTTTCCACCATTTTGAGCAGTTTGAAAAATGCTTATACCTGACTTTCTGCCTCCATTCTTGAGCAATTTGCGTGAAACGTCCTACACACAATCTATGGACCATTATCTGAAATCCCGGTTGAAGAGAAGTTTGTACGTGAAAACATGAACAGCGGTAATCCATAATGACATGCCCAAAATGAGGACACGCATACTTGTTAACCAAAATACGGAATGGTTTTGTTGTTTACAATGTGGTCACTGATTGTCTCCGTGTAGCTCAGTCAGTAGAGCTCTTGCCCTTCGACCACAAGGTCGTGTGTTCAAATCCGGGTACCGAACACTCAGCCCATGATTCTTCTTTTAGTAAGGGCATTTTATCAGGTATTTGACCAATCTGGGAACTAAATCGTTACCAAGAAATTTCTTCACCAATGTGTTTCTAAAGGTGTCTAATAACATGTACTAAAAGTTTGAAATTCAACTCTCATGGGAAAATTGAGTTATTAGCATAATATGTGACCATACCCATAACATCCTATATAAGGCAAAACAGTCCAAATTTCATCATTCTTTAAGTAGCATGTGACATATGAAACTAGGGTGATTTCATGATTCTGAATCCATTCCAAGCATTAGTTTTGCACAAAAAACACTCCTTGGGCTAAATTAGGCCATATCCAGTTGACCAAATGTGCTGACCTCATCACGTTTGTGTGGCCGTTTTCCTCCCAAGGAGTGTTTTTTGTGCAAAACTAATGCTTGGAATGGATTCAGAATCATGAAATCACCCTAGTTTCATATGTCACATGCTACTTAAAGAATGATGAAATTTGGACTTTTTTGCCTTATATAGGATGTTATGGGTATGGTCACATATTATGCTAATAACTCAATTTTCCCACGGGAGTTGAATTTCAAACTTTTAGTACATGTTATTAGACACCTTTAGAAACACATTGGTGAAGACATTTCTTGGTAACGATTTAGTTCCCAGATTTTCATAGATTTCTCTTACTATTTGTGCATATTGTTCTTATTGTGTATTGTCTTCTTTCTTGGCCCCACCTTATCGCTGCTTGCAGCTACATTTATGTGTTTGTTGTTGTTCCTAGGACTACCACAAGGTGATCAAGAACCTTATCGCTGCTTGCAGCTATATTTATGTGTTTGTTGTTGTTCCTAGGACTACCACAAGGTGATTTGTTTCTTGTTGTTCCTAGGACTACCACATGGTGATCAACGACCTTATCGCTGCTTGCAGCTATATTTATGTGTTTGTTGTTCCTAGGACTACCACAAGGTGATCTGTTTCTTGTTGTTCCTAGGACTACTACAAGGTGATCAAGAACTTTATCGCTGCTTGCAGCTATATTTGTGTTTGTTGTTCCTAGGACTACCACAAGGTGATCAAGGTGTTTCTTGTTGTTCCTAGGACTACCACAAGGTGATCTGTTTCTTGTTGTTCCTAGGACTACCACAAGGTGATCTGTTTGTTGTTGTTCCTAGGACTACCACAAGGTGATCAAGGTGTTTGTTGTTGTTCCTAGGACTACCACAAGGTGATCTGTTTGTTGTTGTTCCTAGGACTACCACAAGGTGATCAAGGTGTTTGTTGTTGTTCCTAGGACTACCACAAGGTGATCAAGGTGTTTGTTGTTGTTCCTAGGACTACCACAAGGTGATCAAGGTGTTTGTTGTTGTTCCTAGGACTACCACAAGGTGATCAAGGTGTTTGTTGTTGTTCCTAGGACTACCACAAGGTGATCAAGGTGTTTGTTGTTGTTCCTAGGACTACCACAAGGTGATCAAGGTGTTTGTTGTTGTTCCTAGGACTACCACAAGGTGATCAAGGTGTTTGTTGTTGTTCCTAGGACTACCACAAGGTGATCAAGGTGTTTGTTGTTGTTCCTAGGACTACCACAAGGTGATCAAGGTGTTTGTTGTTGTTCCTAGGACTACCACAAGGTGATCAAGGTGTTTGTTGTTGTTCCTAGGACTACCACAAGGTGATCAAGGTGTTTGTTGTTGTTCCTAGGACTACCACAAGGTGATCAAGGTGTTTGTTGTTGTTCCTAGGACTACCACAAGGTGATCAAGGTGTTTGTTGTTGTTCCTAGGACTACCACAAGGTGATCAAGGTGTTTGTTGTTGTTCCTAGGACTACCACAAGGTGATCAAGGTGTTTGTTGTTGTTCCTAGGACTACCACAAGGTGATCAAGAACCCGATGGACATGGGGACGATAAAGAAGAGGCTGGAGAACAACTATTACTGGAGCGCCAGCGAGGCCATGCAGGACTTCAACACCATGTTTACAAACTGTTACATTTATAACAAGGTAACTGTTACATTTATAACAAGTAACTCCATGTTATATTGCCATTCCTAACAACCCGAACGCCCGGGGTTATTTAATCCATTAAATCAGAGGTTATTTAATCCATTAAATCAGAACGCCCAGCGATTTATAGCAGCGGAGCACATTTACAGACGGACCGGATGTTATTCCGGATGTGGCTGAAGCAGCTAGATGTAGCCAAAACACTCTAGAGGCGATCGACAACAACGGGAGGTATGATTAAATCTAAAGCGACTAGCGACGGGACCGCGGTGGGCCGTCTAACACAGGATCTTTTCTTAGAATTGGACGGAATGATTTAGATCAAGAGTTATTCACGTTTTAAGATTATTGGTCTCGTCGGCTAAAATGGGGTGGGGGACATTTTCGATGACGTCCCACTGGAAAATAACATTGAATGTTGCGCAACAGACGCTCCCAGCCTGTGGAGCGATGCAATCGGTTTTGATATGAATAAATCTCCGTCCTTTTTATCAATCTCCGTCCCGAGCGCTGGGCGTTACTAATTGATAGAACGGAGAACTCCGTCCTTGCCACTCAGGGTGTTAACCCAATCAGTCCTGGGAGTCCTTCAAAATAGGAGCTCTGGGGTGCCGGGAAAACATGGCCGCTTTTACTCTGATTCCCTGTGACGTGTGGACACGTCGGATGGACGGAACCTGTTACTGTGAACTCCGTCCTTGCCGCTCGGGGTGTTAATGTGTGTGTGTGTGATGTCCCCCAGCCTACAGATGACATCGTCCTCATGGCCCAGGCTCTGGAGAAGATCTTCCTCCAGAAGGTGGCCCAGATGCCCCAGGAGGAGGTGGCCCTGCTGCCCCCCGCCCCCAAGAGCAAGGCCAACAAGAGCAAGCCGGCTGCCCCGCTCACCCCAGGTACATCCAATAGGACTAGACCATAGACCGGCTGCCCCGCCCACCCCAGGTACCTCTTCATCCAATAGGACTAGACCATAGACCGGCTGCCCCGCCCACCCCAGGTACCTCTTCATCCAATAGGACTAGACCATAGACCGGCTGCCCCGCCCACCCCAGGTACCTCTTCATCCAATAGGACTAGACCATAGACCGGCTGCCCCGCCCACCCCAGGTACCTCTTCATCCAATAGGACTAGACCATAGACCGGCTGCCCCGCCCACCCCAGGTACCTCTTCATCCAATAGGACTAGACCATAGGCCGGCTGCCCCGCCCACCCCAGGTACAAGTTCATCCAATAGGACTAGACCATAGACCGGCTGCCCCGCCCACCCCAGGTACCTCTTCATCCAATAGGACTAGACCATAGACCGGCTGCCACGCCCACCCCAGGTACAAGTTCATCCAATAGGACTAGACCATAGGCCGGCTGCCCCGCCCACCCCAGGTACAAGTTCATCCAATAGGACTAGACCATAGAGTGTTGCAGTCCCGCCCCCTTTCATGACGACGCCAGGCCCAGGAAATGAACCCCAATGCATTTTTCCCATGGACATTTCAAAAAAGTATTTAATTAAAGACCTTTTAAGCGTCGTACGAAGCCAACTCGAGTCGTGACAAATCATGACAACAAACACAATATTTTGGACCAAACAAATAATTACAAAGAAGAAAAACAACAAAAAAAGGGTTTTTTTCTACTTTCTAATTCTTTGTTTGGCCCAAAACATTGTGTTTGTTGTCAGGATTTGTCACGACAAGAGTTGGCTTTGTCTGCGGCGTAAACGTCTTTAAATAAATTTAAAAACTTTCTGAAAAGTCTATGAGGAAAATGAACAGGGATTTATTTTCCTGGTCTCTCGGGGGGGGGGGGGGGGGGGGGGGGGGGCTGCGACGCTCTACAGACATATAAACGTAGACGCCCCTTTCTCCGCCTCTGGAGCGTATATGTGCTCCAGGGAGGGCAAAACACCCCCCCCCCCCCCCCCCTGTCAGGTGAAAAGAAGCGGCCTGCTCACTGAAGGAAGCATGAGGTCAGTCCGTTGGGTTGCAAAATTGTGGCATCGAAATTTAGAAAAAATGTCGTAGTAAATCAGTGTCATACACATTCTGAAGAAAGCCTGGAGACTTGGTGTTAAGTAAGTTGGTGTTATGATCAAAATAAGAACATTATAATGGTGCTATAAGGGCCTTTCAAAGGTGAAGCGAGCCTATGGTTCATTTTCAATGAGACCCGCACTGGGGAGAAATCGCAGTGCGACAACGCAAGCGTATTTACGTTGAGCGCAGTCCCGTGAATTTGTTGCGCGCATGCTTATTACGTGCACACCCCCCCGACTCACCAGACCTGGATTCTGTTTTTGCGTTTTCGCGCCCCTCTGGAGCAGACCTGGAGGAGACCTGTCGTTGATCCAGACAACAACGCCTGCGTTCAGTGGCGTAACTAGACGTCACTGGGCCCTGACGCAGGCTGATCCGCGAGTGACACAGACACTACTGACTTCCTTCACATTATTAGACTACAGCCCTACGCTCTAACAGAGCTGTTGGGAGGGAGGGGGGGCACATGTTGCCTTTGCATATGGTATGGTGTGTGGCTGTGTGTGCTATAGCAGCAGCCACCACCAGGCTCCGCCAAACTTTGTTCAACTCAACTGTCATTGCATCTCTGTATTATAATTTCATTTTAAAGACGGGCACGGGTGGGCGGCGTGTGCCCCCCTTGCCTCTGGGCCCCCACGGGTGGGCGGCGTGTGCCCCCCTTGCCTCTGGACCCCCACGGGTGGGCGGCGTGTGCCCCCCTTGCCTCTGGGCCCCCCTTGCCTCTGGGCCCCCCTTGCCTCTGGGCCCCCACGGGTGGGCGGCGTGTGCCCCCCTTGCCTCTGGGCCCCCACGGGTGGGCGGCGTGTGCCCCCCTTGCCTCTGGGCCCCCCTTGCCTCTGGGCCCCCCTTGCCTCTGGGCCCCCCTTGCCTCTGGGCCCCCCTGGCCTCTGGGCCCCCCTTGCCTCTGGGCCCCCCTTGCCTCTGGGCCCCCCTTGCCTCTGGGCCCCCCCCCCCCCCTTGCCTCTGGGCCCCCCCCTTGCCTCTGGGCCCCCCTTGCCTCTGGGCCCCCCTTGCCTCTGGGCCCCCCTTGCCTCTGGGCCCCCCTTGCCTCTGGGCCCCCCTGGCCTCTGGGCCCCCCTTGCCTCTGGGCCCCCCTTGCCTCTGGGCCCCCCTTGCCTCTGGGCCCCCCCCCTTGCCTCTGGGCCCCCCTTGCCTCTGGGCCCCCCCCTTGCCTCTGGGCCCCCCTTGCCTCTGGGCCCCCACACAGTCTCGTTGTCTGCGTCACGGTAGTTACGCCCCTGCCTGCGTTCCTCGCTTCCCGTTAGAAAAGCCTTTAAGGCAGAAAATCAAAAATTCACTGCGGACACATTTGTCCGTGTTGTAACTTGTGGACATGTTTTTTCTGGCGGCACTGATTCTGCGTGGACAGAAACGACAGCCCTGGAGTGACTGTTTGGAGCAGCTTTGCATTTGAGTCAAATGAACATGCAGGTCTGCTGATTGATTGAATGAATACGTCATTAGTCAAACGATGGAAACCAAATGGACCAGAGGTTAAAAGGCTAAAAGAATAGCACAGAAAAAATATGGTCCAGGTGACAGGTGACTGACTACATTGTGCTGCTACGTATTCAATTCACCAACAGAGCATAGAATATGAACACACTAACTCATTGACTGCTAAGGATGAGTTAGACAAAAAACATTTGGATGTTTTCTATCCTAGGGCAGTGGTTCCCAAATTTCTCATGTCAAGGACCCCCAAATTGACACTCATTCGCATGTGGACCCCCATTTGAAAAGAGATGCCAGGGACCCCCATGAGAGAAGAGTTTTACGGCTCTAGCAGTGATTCTTAACCCGTTTAATTTCAAGGACATATTTTCAGATGGGAGTCGGCGGCCAATTACCTATAATTCTGGGGGTCCTTGACATGAAAAAGGTTGATCACCACTGACATAGAAACATAGGTTTATCAGAAAACTGTCAGGATTTAGATTTAGACTTTTGTAGAATCTTGTGTCAGTTCTGAATGGGTTAACAATGCGTGTGAACCCTGAGTGTACTTTTTGCAAACTGCTAATGAAGTTGTGTTTTTAATGTGGTTTCAGTGAGTCAAGCGGCCGAGTCGTCGGCATCGCCCCCCTCCTCCTACCCCGCCCCCTCGCCCTCCTCCCAGACGCCAGTCATCTCGGCCACGCCCACGGCGCCGGTCCAGACCACGCCCCCTGTCTCCGCAGCCCCGCCTCCACAGCCACAGCCGCCGGCGGCCATGATGCCGTCCGCGCAGCCCGTCGTCAAGGTAACCACCAACGACAACACCCTTCCTTGTTGCGAAGTGGTTTTAAACCCTTTTCACATCGAGGTCCGTTATTTATTCAGAGGTTGAGCCGTTTGTGACCAGCTTTGACTGAGAGGTTGAGCCACGGAACCACCGTTTGTGACCAGCTTTGACTGAGAGCCTGCCATCGCGTAAATTACAGCTTTTCGCCAGAGGAGAAAAACCTTTTTTTCCCCCCAAATGAGTTAATAGCACAGGCAGACTCTTCACATACTGAAATAGACATGTAAATATGAAATAAATGCTTAAACATGTAGCTAGGTGTAATGTTAGAGACCACAGAATACATGTAAATATGAAATAAATGCTTAAACATGTAGCTAGGTGTAATGTTGGAGACCACAGAAGACATGTAAATATGAAATAAATGCTTAAACATGTAGCTAGGTGTAATGTTAGAGACCACAGAACACATGTAAACATGAAATAAATGCTTAAACATGTAGCTAGGTGTAATGTTAGAGACCACAGAATACATGTAAATATGAAATAAATGCTTAAACATGTAGCTAGGTGTAATGTTAGAGACCACAGAAGACATGTAAATATGAATTAAATGCTTAAACATGTAGCTAGGTGTAATGTTAGAATCCACAGAAGACATGTAAATGTGAAATAAATGCTTAAACATGTAGCTAGGTTTAATGTTAGAGTCCACAGAACACATGTAAACATGAAATAAATGCTTAAACATGTAGCTAGGTGTAATGTTAGAGACCACAGAATACATGTAAATATGAAATAAATGCTTAAACATGTAGCTAGGTGTAATGTTAGAGACCACAGAAGACATGTAAATATGAATTAAATGCTTAAACATGTAGCTAGGTGTAATGTTAGAATCCACAGAAGACATGTAAATGTGAAATAAATGCTTAAACATGTAGCTAGGTTTAATGTTAGAGTCCACAGAAGACATGTAAATATGAAATAAATGCTTAAACATGTAGCTAGGTGTTATGTTAGAGTCCACAGAAGACATGTAAATATGAAATAAATGCTTAAACATGTAGCTAGGTGTAATGTTAGAGTCCACAGAAGACATGTAGCCTAAATGTGAAATAAATGCTTAAACATGTAGCTAGGTTTAATGTTAGAGTCCACAGAAGACATGTAAATATGAAATAAATGCTTAAACATGTAGCTAGGTGTTATGTTAGAGTCCACAGAAAACATGTAAATATGAAATAAATGCTTAAACATGTAGCTAGGTGTTATGTTAGAGTCCACAGAAGACATGTAAATATGAAATAATTGCTTAAACATGTAGCTAGGTGTAATGTTAGAGACCACAGAATACATGTAAATATGAAATAAATGCTTAAACATGTAGCTAGGTGTAATGTTGGAGACCACAGAAGACATGTAAATATGAAATAAATGCTTAAACATGTAGCTAGGTGTAATGTTAGAGACCACAGAACACATGTAAACATGAAATAAATGCTTAAACATGTAGCTAGGTGTAATGTTAGACCACAGAATACATGTAAATATGAAATAAATGCTTAAACATGTAGCTAGGTGTTATGTTAGAGTCCACAGAACACATGTAAACATGAAATAAATGCTTAAACATGTAGCTAGGTGTAATGTTAGAGACCACAGAATACATGTAAATATGAAATAAATGCTTAAACATGTAGCTAGGTGTAATGTTAGAGACCACAGAAGACATGTAAATATGAATTAAATGCTTAAACATGTAGCTAGGTGTAATGTTAGAATCCACAGAAGACATGTAAATGTGAAATAAATGCTTAAACATGTAGCTAGGTTTAATGTTAGAGTCCACAGAAGACATGTAAATATGAAATAAATGCTTAAACATGTAGCTAGGTGTTATGTTAGAGTCCACAGAAGACATGTAAATATGAAATAAATGCTTAAACATGTAGCTAGGTGTAATGTTAGAGTCCACAGAAGACATGTAGCCTAAATGTGAAATAAATGCTTAAACATGTAGCTAGGTTTAATGTTAGAGTCCACAGAAGACATGTAAATATGAAATAAATGCTTAAACATGTAGCTAGGTGTTATGTTAGAGTCCACAGAAAACATGTAAATATGAAATAAATGCTTAAACATGTAGCTAGGTGTTATGTTAGAGTCCACAGAAGACATGTAAATATGAAATAATTGCTTAAACATGTAGCTAGGTGTAATGTTAGAGACCACAGAATACATGTAAATATGAAATAAATGCTTAAACATGTAGCTAGGTGTAATGTTGGAGACCACAGAAGACATGTAAATATGAAATAAATGCTTAAACATGTAGCTAGGTGTAATGTTAGAGACCACAGAACACATGTAAACATGAAATAAATGCTTAAACATGTAGCTAGGTGTAATGTTAGACCACAGAATACATGTAAATATGAAATAAATGCTTAAACATGTAGCTAGGTGTTATGTTAGAGTCCACAGAAGACATGTAAATATGAAATAAATGCTTAAACATGTAGCTAGGTGTAATGTTAGAGTCCACAGAAGACATGTAGCCTAAATGTGAAATAAATGCTTAAACATGTAGCTAGGTTTAATGTTAGAGTCCACAGAAGACATGTAAATATGAAATAAATGCTTAAACATGTAGCTAGGTGTTATGTTAGAGTCCACAGAAGACATGTAAATATGAAATAAATGCTTAAACATGTAGCTAGGTGTAATGTTAGAGACCACAGAATACATGTAAATATGAAATAAATGCTTAAACATGTAGCTAGGTGTAATGTTGGAGACCACAGAAGACATGTAAATATGAAATAAATGCTTAAACATGTAGCTAGGTGTAATGTTAGAGACCACAGAACACATGTAAACATGAAATAAATGCTTAAACATGTAGCTAGGTGTAATGTTAGAGACCACAGAATACATGTAAATATGAAATAAATGCTTAAACATGTAGCTAGGTGTAATGTTAGAGACCACAGAAGACATGTAAATATGAATTAAATGCTTAAACATGTAGCTAGGTGTAATGTTAGAATCCACAGAAGACATGTAAATGTGAAATAAATGCTTAAACATGTAGCTAGGTTTAATGTTAGAGTCCACAGAAGACATGTAAATATGAAATAAATGCTTAAACATGTAGCTAGGTGTAATGTTAGAATCCACAGAAGACATGTAAATGTGAAATAAATGCTTAAACATG
This sequence comes from Electrona antarctica, assembly GCF_951216825.1. NCBI lineage: Eukaryota > Metazoa > Chordata > Actinopteri > Myctophiformes > Myctophidae > Electrona > Electrona antarctica. The sequence goes on from NC_136793.1 coordinate 3,387,237, forward strand.
TAGCTAGGTTTAATGTTAGAGTCCACAGAAGACATGTAAATATGAAATAAATGCTTAAACATGTAGCTAGGTGTTATGTTAGAGTCCACAGAAGACATGTAAATATGAAATAAATGCTTAAACATGTAGCTAGGTGTAATGTTAGAGTCCACAGAAGACATGTAGCCTAAATGTGAAATAAATGCTTAAACATGTAGCTAGGTTTAATGTTAGAGTCCACAGAAGACATGTAAATATGAAATAAATGCTTAAACATGTAGCTAGGTGTTATGTTAGAGTCCACAGAAGACATGTAAATATGAAATAAATGCTTAAACATGTAGCTAGGTGTAATGTTAGAGACCACAGAAGACATGTAAATATGAAATAAATGCTTAAACATGTAGCTAGGTGTAATGTTAAGAGACCACAGAAGTGAACACGGAAGTGAACTCAGAAGTGAACTCGTAGCGCGCCACCGAGTGGCGCGCTAAGAGCTTGTAGGTCTGCTATTTTTGAAAAATCTGGCGCGCTAAGAGCTTGTAGGTCTGCTATTTTTGAAAAATCGTTAAAATGTGACGCAAATCATTGAATATATTTTTCAGAGCGAACATTTTTAACTAAAATATTTGCTTCTTGACATGAAAAAGGTTGAGCACCACTGACAAGGTTTTTCAGATTTTTTTTTTGATTTAGAAGCCTTTTTTTTATCAACCTCAGTCCAAAATGGGTTAAGTAGCCAAATGCAGATGTTTTGCAATGATTTAACTCTGTATGTAAATTCAACCAAAACATATATTTTGTAAGCGGCGTTTATAGCACAACATTACCCCAGGTGAAGGAGTTTGAGTATGTCAGGGTCTTGTTCACGAGTGAGGGGAGGACGGAGAAGGAGATCAGCCGGAGAATCGGAGCGGCAGGGGCGGTATTGCAGTCGCTGTACCTCTCACTGTTGTGACGAAAAGAGAGTTGAGCCAGAAGGCAAAGCTCTCTGTCTATATAGAGTAGGACTACTTCCTACTCTATATATGGTCATGAAGTGTTCCTACTCTATATATGGTCATGAAGTGTTCCTACTCATTATATGGTCATGAAGTGTGTCGTTTCTAGCCCTTATTTTGTTACTCTTTGGGTATATTTGTACATTTCCACCTTCAGTCGATGCTTCATATCCATATGAGTGAAAAGGCCGGGATGATCGGTTTATTTTTCAAACACAGTTCTTATATGAAGAGATCTAAAATCCCCCTATGGGGATTACAATGCAAATAAAAAGTACACAAACCTGTGGACTGGCGCCCTCTACTGACAGTGACGTCAGGACTTTGGTGCTCTATAGCTCTGTGTTTTAACAGGAGTGATCCATGGGTCTATAGATCTGTGTTTTAACAGGAGTGATCCATGGGTTTATAGAAATGTGTTTTAACAGGAGGAGTGATCCATGGGTTTATAGATCTGTGTTTTAACAGAAGGAGTGATCCATGGGTTTATAGATCTGTGTTTTAACAGGAGGAGTGATCCATGGGTTTATAGAACTGTGTTTTAACAGGAGGAGTGATCCATGGGTTTATAGATCTGTGTTTTAACAGAAGGAGTGATCCATGGGTTTATAGATCTGTATTTTAACAGGAGGAGTGATCCATGGGTTTATAGATCTGTGTTTTAACAGAAGGAGTGATCCATGGGTTTATAGAACTGTGTTTTAACAGAAGGAAGGAGTGATCCATGGGTTTATAGATCTGTGTTTTAACAGAAGGAGTGATCCATGGGTTTATAGATCTGTGTTTTAACAGGAGGAGTGATCCATGGGTTTATAGATCTGTGTTTTAACAGAAGGAGTGATCCATGGGTTTATAGAACTGTGTTTTAACAGGAGTGATCCATGGGTTTATAGATCTGTGTTTTAACAGAAGGAGTGATCCATGGGTTTATAGATCTGTGTTTTAACAGAAGGAGTGATCCATGGGTTTATAGATCTGTGTTTTAACAGGAGGAGTGATCCATGGGTTTATAGATCTGTGTTTTAACAGGAGTGATCCATGGGTTTATAGATCTGTGTTTTAACAGGAGTGATCCATGGGTTTATAGATCTGTGTTTTAACAGAAGGAGTGATCCATGGGTTTATAGATCTGTGTTTTAACAGATGAAAGGAGTGATCCATGGGTTTATAGATCTGTGTTTTAACAGAAGAAAGGAGTGAAGAGTTAATCTGTGGGTTTGTTAATCTGTGTTTTAACAGAAGAAAGGAGTGAAGAGTTAATCTGTGGGTTTTTGTTAATCTGTGTTTTAACAGAAGAAAGGAGTGAAGAGTTAATCTGTGGGTTTGTTAATCTGTGTTTTAACAGAAGAAAGGAGTGAAGAGTTAATCTGTGGGTTTTTGTTAATCTGTGTTTTAACAGAAGAAAGGAGTGAAGAGTTAATCTGTGGGTTTGTTAATCTGTGTTTTAACAGAAGAAAGGAGTGAAGAGTTAATCTGTGGGTTTTTGTTAATCTGTGTTTTAACAGAAGAAAGGAGTGAAGAGTTTATCTGTGGGTTTGTTAATCTGTGTTTTAACAGAAGAAAGGCGTGAAGAGGAAAGCGGACACGACCACGCCCACCACGTCGGCCATCTCCGCGGGGCGGGCCGACTCGCCCTCGTCCAATCAGGATGGAGGAGGAGGAGGAGCCAAGCCGGCCAAGCGCCGGGAGACCTCCTCCCGTCCCGCCAAGACCAATAAGAAGGAGGCCGGGGGGCCGGCGGAGGAGGGGCTAGGGGAGGTGGGAGGAGCCGGAGGAGTGGGGGGAGGAGGAGGAGGAGGAGGAGGAGGAGGGAGGAAGGGCCCGAAGCTGGGCGAGCAGATGAAGCACTGCGACACCATCCTGAAGGTACGATGACTCGTTTTATCCTCTTTAAAACAGTTGTTATGTTGCACACATGCTTAAAATAGCTCTTATTTGCGCCGCCCTCGTTGAAAACAATGTATTTCCAACTCCAGCTTGTCTCAGTTCAGGCTGCAGGAACAGCGCTCGGTTTCTGCCCCCTCAATGTCCTAACTCTTCTATTAGATGGCTCTGGGTTTCTGCCCCCTCAATGTCCTAACTCTTCTATTAGATGGCTCTGGGTTTCTGCCCCCTCAATGTCCTAACTCTTCTATTAGATGGCTCTGATCCACGCTACGTGCCTGGTCTACCTGAAAGAGATGTCATTAATTTATATCCATATTTGGTGCTTCCTGCAGGAGATGCTGTCCAAGAAGCACGCGGCGTACGCCTGGCCGTTCTACAAGCCTGTGGACGCCCAGGCATTAGAGCTGCACGACTACCACGACATCATCAAACACCCCATGGACCTCAGCTCTGTCAGGGTGAGGTTTACACCCTGTAGGGTAACATTTACACCCCATGGACCTCAGCTCTGTCAGGGTAACATTTACACCCTGTCAGGGTATTATTTACACCCTGTCAGGGTGACATTTACACCCTGTAATTTACACCCTGTAAGGTATTATTTACACCCCATGGACCTCAGCTCTGTCAGGGTAACATTTACACCCTGTAGGGTAACATTTACACCAGTGTTGATTTTCACAGTGAATTTTGTCACCTCGAATGTTTTTTGTGTTCGTCTAATTTTGGTCGACTAAATATCATAACATTTTAGTCGAATAAATCTACAGTTGATTTAGTCGACTAAAATGTGTTTTGGCGGGCCTTGCTGCCGTCGTAATGGCTGATTTTACACTTGCTGAAAATAGGCGATCTACGACGTGTCGTGAGCTTGTAGATCTGCTATTTTCAGTGTAAAATGACAGCTTAGTTTCCATTTAGTTTTCGTCAGTGAAAAAAGGTAGTCGACGGACATTTTTCGTCATGGTTTCAGTCGACTAAATCAACACTGATTTACACCCGATGCACCTGAGTGGTCAGAGTTAGTGTTGGTTTTCATGGCAAGTTTTTAAATTGTAAATAAAATGCATTCAAATAAATTGAAAGTGTAACGAACGTGTTGAATGTGTTGTAGAAAAAGATGGACGGCAGGGAGACGGGGTACACGGACCCGCAGAGCTTCGCCACGGACGTCCGGTTAATGTTCTCCAATTGCTACAAATACAACCCACCCGACCACGAGGTGGTCGCTATGGCCAGGAAACTACAGGTAACTACAGTTAACTACACCCAGAACTACAAATACAACAGGTGGTCGCTATGGCCAGGAAACTACAGGTAACTACACCCAGAACTACAAATACAACAGGTGGTCGCTATGGCCAGGAAACTACAGCTAACTACACCCAGAACTACAAATACAACCCACCCGACCATGAGGTGGTCGCTATGGCCAGGAAACTACAGCTAACTACACCCAGAACTACAAATACAACCCACCCGACCATGAGGTGGTCGCTATGGCCAGGAAACTACAGCTAACTACACCCAAAACTACAAATACAACCCACCCGACCATGAGGTGGTCGCTATGGCCAGGAAACTACAGCTAACTACACCCAAAACTACAAATACAACCCACCCAGCTCATTCCTCAGCACCAGCCGCGACACATATAGAAAAAAAAATCACACCCGTGTGAACTGAGTGGTGTAAGGTTTTATATAGCATGATCAGCTGTGGTCTGACGTAATGTCTGACGTAATGAAATAAGGTAAGGTATTATGTAGCCTGATCAGCTCTGATCTGACGTAATGAAATCACACCCGGATGTGATTTCACAACTGGCTGTTTCTGCGCAGAGAAAATGACCACGGTTGCTACGGTCATCCAGTTCACCCGGGTGTGATTTAATTACGTCAGAAATTATTTTGAACATAGCAACCATGCTCATTTTTTTATGCACACAAAAGCCAGTTGTAGGAGTGGTTTACACCACTCAAAAAAGCCAGTTGTAGGAGTGGTTTACACCACTCAACAAAAGCCAGTTGTAGGAGTGGTTTACACCACTCAAAAAAGCCAGTTGTAGGAGTGGTTTACACCACTCAAAAAGTTCAAAGAGAGAAAGTGACGTCATGTTTTAGTTTTAGTAAAAACAGAGATGTGTTTGGGTGAGTCTCTTACCACCGCGGCTCAGTGACGTCATGTTGTAGTTTTTAGTAAAAACAGAGAGATGTGTTTGGGTGAGTCTCTTACCACCGCGGCTCAGTGACGTCATGTTGTAGTTTTAGTAAAAACAGAGAGATGTGTTTGGGTGAGTCTCTTACCACCGCGGCTCAGTGACGTCATGTTGTAGTTTTAGTAAAAACAGAGAGATGTGTTTGGGTGAGTCTCTTACCACCGTGGCTCAGTGTCGTCATGTTGTAGTTTTAGTAAAAACAGAGAGATGTGTTTGGGTGAGTCTCTTACCACCGCGGCTCAGTGACGTCATGTTGTAGTATGAACAGGCGTTGTTCCCCCCCCCCCCTGTAGAGCGTGCATATGCACATCTTGTTACCGGGGCGGACCGGGGAGTGCAGTGCCAGGTATCGAGTCGGTCGGACCCACGGTTCTCCAGAACCACCACAAAAGGCTCTGCTCAGGCTCTGCCCGTGGGCCTAATCAGCCTAAATCCCCTCACCTGTCCAATTTTCAGCCTCTGCCTCAGCCAATTGAGGCTCAACCAATCAGGCTCTGCCAGTGGGCTGAATTGATTGCCAAGTACACTTTTCACAGTCAGTTTGCCCACTTCTCACAGCCAGGTTGCACTCTTCACACACACAGGCACACAGCCACAGAGATCCTCACACACAGGCACAGAGATCCTCACACACAGCCACAGAGATCCACACACAGCCACAGAGATCCTCACACACAGCCACAGAGATCCTCACACACAGCCACAGAGATCCTCACACACAGCCACACAGCCACAGAGATCCTCACACACAGCCACACAGATCCTCACACACAGGCACACAGGCACAGAGATCCTCACACACAGCCACACAGGCACAGAGATCCTCACACACAGCCACAGAGATCCTCACACACAGCCACACAGCCACAGAGATCCTCACACACAGCCACAGAGATCCTCACACACAGGCACAGAGATCCTCACACACAGCCACACAGCCACAGAGATCCTCACACACAGCCACACAGGCACAGAGATCCTCACACACAGCCACAGAGATCCTCACACACAGCCACACAGCCACAGAGATCCTCACACACAGCCACAGAGATCCTCACACACAGGCACAGAGATCCTCACACACAGCCACACACACACAGCCACAGAGATCTCCAACTGTGTGCTGTGTCAAATGAATCCAGGCTGACAACAAGCCATCGTTGCATAGCCCACACAGCAACACACGTCTCAAATTGAGGACTGCCGTTTGACAAAACGGCAACAATGAAAGGCCGGTGGCCGACTGCGACGGGCACGTACAGGTCTAGTGATGTTAATTAAAAACAAAATGGAGAAAACAAACAATAAAATGACCCATACAAATGAGTCCATGACCCACCAATGGGAATGAGTGGTTTGACATGTCTGTCTGTCTGTCTACCTGTCTGTCTGTCTGTCTCTCTGGCTGTCTGCCTGTCTGTCTCTCTGCCTGTCTGTCTGTCTCTCTCTGTGTGTGTGACTGTCTGTCTCTCTCTCTGTCTGCCTACCTGCCTGTCTCTCTCTGCCTGTCTGTCTCTCTGCCTGTCTGTCTCTCTGCCTGTCTGTCTGCAGGACGTGTTTGAGATGCGGTTCGCTAAGATTCCAGACGAGGGTTCTGAGGCCTCGGTTCCGTCTACAACGCCATTGGTCAGTAAAAGCACCGCCTCCTCTGACAGTAGCAACAATTCCTCCTCCGACGAATCGTCAGACTCTGAGGAGGAACGGGCCACACGATTGGCCGAGCTGCAGGAACAGGTTGGTTGCTATCGACCAATCGACCGAGTTTCTAACCCCCCCCCCCACCCCCCACCCCCCCCCCCCCCCCCCCCTCACACACACACACACACACACACACACACACACACACACACACAACACTACGAGCTTGCAGATCTGCTATTTTTTGGAAAAAGGGGGGCAAATCTTTGAATATCTATATTCTTTCAGAGCGAACGTTTTAACTCAGATCTTTGCTTCTGGGGAGGGGGGGGAGGGGGTCCCTGGAACAACATATTATCAGATGGGGGTATTTTTGGGGGTCCTTGACATGAAAATGTTTGAGAACCACTGATATAGAAACATGTCAGGATTTAGAAGACATTTGTAGAATCGTCCTCAGGTCTAAAAGGGTTAAATATGTTTATTGTTAGGCCTGTCGCAACTATTGTGTTCATACATTTTCAAATAAAAGAATAGCAAGAATAGCAGATCTGCAGATCTAAACTGCTATTTTCAAGTGCCCCACCCCAAAATAAATAAATAATAAATAAATACAAATAACGTTATGTGAACTGAGGACCGCCTCACCCTGACGATTAGAACATTGATTGGAATTAGACTCTATTCTTATTATAAACGAAAATTTATTCATGATTTCCAATAAAATCAAATGGATAAACATCACCATGTCTTCAGTCACAGCTGACACTCGTTGACACTCGTTAATATCACTCATTCCTGTCGTAGTTGAAGGGTAGTTTATCATTACTAGTGTTCCTGTGTGTTTTATTATCGTAAAATGTTGCAAAACTTAAAATATAGAATCTGTGACCTTTTTAGCGGTTATATCGTATCGATATCACAATATAGTCCAGAATGTGAACCAAGGCATGTTGAGTACACCAAGGTTTTATGTTAGAAATGTTGAGTATGGGTCCCCAGCATGTAGAAACTGATGTTAGAAATGTTGAGTAGGGGTCCCCAGCATGTAGAAACTGATGTTAGAAATGTTGAGTAGGGGTCCCCAGCATGTAGAAACTGATGTTGAGTATGGGTACCCATACTCAACATTTCTAACACCAGTTTCTACATGCTGGGGACCCATACTCAACATTTATAACATTTAAAAAAATAAATGAAAACCATGACATTTCATCTCTGTCTTGTTTTCACTTAACCTGACTCCGCCAGATGGGGCAGCAGAGAGTACACTGGGTTCCCCCCTCCTGCTCCCATCTGGGAACTCTCAGGCAGACTTGATGCCCGGCCACAAAACGGCCTGGCCAATCAGCGGCAGCTAGAGGCGGGATCAAGGCAGCACTGTGTATGCCTTGATCCCTTTTTTATGCCTTGAGTTATAAAAAATCATAACTTTTGACAGGAATGTGCTAGAGACTTACTTTTACGCGGGCCGTATGTTTGACATGGCTGATTTATAACATCAGTTTCTACATGCTGGGGACCCCTACTCAACATTTCTAAGATCAGTTTATACATGCTGGGGACCCCTACTCAACATTTCTAAGATCAGTTTCTACATGCTGGGGACCCATAGTCAACATTTCTAAGATCAGTTTCTACATGCTGGGGACCCCTACTCAACATTTCTAACATCAGTTTCTACATGCTGGGGACCCCTACTCAACATTTCTAACATCAGTTTCTACATGCTGGGGACCCCTACTCAACATTTATAACATCAGTTTCTAAATGCTGGGGACCCCTACTCAACATTTATAACATCAGTTTCTTCATGCTGGGGACCCCTACTCAACATTTATAACATCAGTTTCTAAATGCTGGGGACCCATACTCAACATTTCTAAGATCAGTTTCTACATGCTGAGGACCCATACTCAACATTTATAACATCAGTTTCTACATGCTGGGGACCCATACCCAACATTTATAACATCAGTTTCTAAATGCTGGGGACCCATACTCAACATTTCTAAGATCAGTTTCTACATGCTGGGGACCCCTACTCAACATTTATAACATCAGTTTCTACATGCTGGGGACCCATACTCAACATTTATAACATCAGTTTCTACATGCTGGGGACCCATACTCAACATTTATAACATCAGTTTCTACATGCTGGGGACCCATACTCAACATTTATAACATCAGTTTCTACATGCTGGGGACCCCTACTCAACATTTATAACATCAGTTTCTACATGCTGGGGACCCCTACTCAACATTTATAACATCAGTTTCTACATGCTGGGGACCCCTACTCAACATTTATAACATCAGTTTCTACATGCTGGGGACCCCTACTCAACATTTATAACATCAGTTTCTACATGCTGGGGACCCATACTCAACATTTCTAACATCAGTTTCTACATGCTGGGGACCCATACTCAACATTTCTAACATCAGTTTCTACATGCTGGGGACCCCTACTCAACATTTATAACATCAGTTTCTACATGCTGGGGACCCATACTCAACATTTCTAACATAAAACCTTGGTGTACTCAACATGTCCGGGTTCACAATGGGGCTCTATGGGCTGGCAAGTAGACTAATAGTTGGCATAAATAGCGAGATATGACGTTCGGTCCATATCGTAGTTGAAGCAGGGTAGTTTCTGTGTGTTCTATTCGTGTCGTAGTGTATTTTAACGGGTAGTTGAAGGGTAGTTTCTGTGTGTGTGTCGTAGTGTATTTTAACAGGTAGTTGAAGGGTAGTTTATGTGTGTGTGTCGTAGTGTATTTTAACGGGTAGTTGAAGGGTAGTTTCTGTGTGTGTGTCGTAGTGTATTTTAACGGGTAGTTGAAGGGTAGTTTCTGTGTGTGTGTCGTAGTGTATTTTAACGGGTAGTTGAAGGGTAGTTTATGTGTGTGTGTCGTAGTGTATTTTAACGGGTAGTTGAAGGGTAGTTTCTGTGTGTGTCGTAGTGTATTTTAACGGGTAGTTGAAGGGTAGTTTCTGTGTGTGTGTCGTAGTGTATTTTAACGGGTAGTTGAAGGGTAGTTTCTGTGTGTGTGTCGTAGTGTATTTTAACGGGTAGTTGAAGGGTAGTTTCTGTGTGTGTTCTATTCGTGTCGTAGTTGAAGGCGGTCCATGAGCAGCTGGCTGTCCTCTCTCAGGCTCCCGTCAGCAAACCAAAGAAGAAGAAGGAGAAGAAGAAGAAGAGTGACGGCAAGGGGTCGAAGGTCGCCGCGGCCGCGACCTCGGTGACCTCGGACGCCGCCGACGACAGCAAGAGCAACAAGGCCAACAGCAAGTCCGCCCAGCCGCCCGGCAACAAGCCGGCCAATCAGAAGAAGGCCCCGGCCAGGAAAGCCAACAGCACGGTGACGGCCACCAGGTAAATTAACACCCTGAGCGGCGAGGACGGAGTTCTCCGTTCAATCAATTAGTGACGCCCAGCACTCAGGACGGAGATAGATAAAAAGGAGATTATTGATATCAAAACCGATCGCATCGCTCCACAGGCTGGGTGCGCCTGTTGCGCAACATTCGATGTTGCGCAACCGTGGGACGTCGTCGAAAATGTTCCCCCCCCATTTTAGTCGACGAAGATCTTAAAACGTGAATAACTCTTGATCTAAATCATTCCGTCCAATTCTAAGAAAAGATCATGTGTTAGACGGCCCACCGCGGTCCCGTCGCTAGTCGCGTTAGAATTAATCATACCTCCCGTTGTCGTCGATCGCATCGAGTGTTTTGGCTACATTTAGCTGCTTCAGCCACATCTGGATAACATCCGGTCCGTCGCTGTGTGTGTGTGTGTGTGTGTGTGTGTGTGTGTGTGTGTGTGTGTGTGTGTGTGTGTGTGTGTGTGTGTGTGTGTGTGTGTGTGTGTGTGTGTGTGTGTGTGTGTGTGTGTGTGTGTGTGTGTGTGTGTGTGTGTGTGTGTGTGTGTGTGTGTGTGTGTGCGCGCTATGGGAGCTCAATAGTTCCATGGTGGGGCTATGGGAGCTCAATAGTTCCATGGTGGGGCTATGGGGAGCTCAATAGTTCCATGGTGGGGCTATGGGAGCTCAATAGTTCCATGGTGGGGCTATGGGGAGCTCAATAGTTCCATGGTGGGGCTATGGGGAGCTCAATAGTTCCATGGTGGGGCTATGGGGAGCTCAATAGTTCCATGGTGGGGCTATGGGAGCTCAATAGTTCCATGGTGGGGCTATGGGGAGCTGAATAGTTCCATGGTGGGGCTATGGGGAGCTCAATAGTTCCATGGTGGGGCTATGGGGAGCTCAATAGTTCCATGGTGGGGCTATGGGAGCTCAATAGTTCCAAAGCCCTGCACCGGAAGTTCACTGAATGCATGAACAAGCATAACATTTTAACCCATTCAGGACGGGAACCCCTATTGGTGTTTTAAGCATTATTTTATACTTTAGCTATTGATTTTTTTTAATCTACTGGCCGGGGGGATGACTTTAACCCATTGGGGGCGTGTCTTTCTCCTACTGGCCGGGGGGATGACTTTAACCCATTGGGGGCGTGTCTTTCACCTACTGGCCGGGGGGATGACTTTAACCCATTGGGGGCGTGTCTTTCACCTACTGGCCGGGGGGATGACTTTAACCCATTGGGGGCGTGTCTTTCTCCTACTGGCCGGGGGGATGACTTTAACCCATTGGGGGCGTGTCTTTCACCTACTGGCCGGGGGGATGACTTTAACCCATTGGGGGCGTGTCTTTCTCCTACTGGCCGGGGGGATGACTTTAACCCATTGGGGGCGTGTCCCCGGCCTACTGGCCGGGGGGATGACTTTAACCCATTGGGGGCGTGTCTTTCACCTACTGGCCGGGGGGATGACTTTAACCCATTGGGGGCGTGTCCCCGGCCTACTGGCCGGGGGGATGACTTTAACCCATTGGGGGCGTGTCTTTCACCTACTGGCCGGGGGGATGACTTTAACCCATTGGGGGCGTGTCTTTCTCCTACTGGCCGGGGGGATGACTTTAACCCATTGGGGGCGTGTCTTTCTCCTACTGGCCGGGGGGATGACTTTAACCCATTGGGGGCGTGTCTTTCACCTACTGGCCGGGGGGATGACTTTAACCCATTGGGGGCGTGTCTTTCTCCTACTGGCCGGGGGGATGACTTTAACCCATTGGGGGCGTGTCCCCGGCCTACTGGCCGGGGGGATGACTTTAACCCATTGGGGGCGTGTCTTTCACCTACTGGCCGGGGGGATGACTTTAACCCATTGGGGGCGTGTCCCCGGCCTACTGGCCGGGGGGATGACTTTAACCCATTGGGGGCGTGTCTTTCACCTACTGGCCGGGGGGATGACTTTAACCCATTGGGGGCGTGTCTTTCTCCTACTGGCCGGGGGGATGACTTTAACCCATTGGGGGCGTGTCTTTCTCCTACTGGCCGGGGGGATGACTTTAACTCATTGGGGGCGTGTCCCCGGCCTACTGGCCGGGGGGATGACTTTAACACATTGGGGGCGTGTCTTTCACCTACTGGCCGGGGGGATGACTTTAACCCATTGGGGGCGTGTCTTTCACCTACTGGCCGGGGGGATGACTTTAACTCATTGGGGGCGTGTCTTTCTCCTACTGGCCGGGGGGATGACTTTAACCCATTGGGGGCGTGTCTTTCACCTACTGGCCGGGGGGATGACTTTAACCCATTGGGGGCGTGTCTTTCACCTACTGGCCGGGGGGATGACTTTAACCCATTGGGGGCGTGTCTTTCACCTACTGGCCGGGGGGATGACTTTAACCCATTGGGGGCGTGTCTTTCACCTACTGGCCGGGGGGATGACTTTAACCCATTGGGGGCGTGTCTTTCACCTACTGGCCGGGGGGATGACTTTAACCCATTGGGGGCGTGTCTTTCACCTACTGGCCGGGGGGATGACTTTAACCCATTGGGGGCGTGTCTTTCACCTACTGGCCGGGGGGATGACTTTAACCCATTGGGGGCGTGTCTTTCACCTACTGGCCGGGGGGATGACTTTAACTCATTGGGGGCGTGTCTTTCTCCTACTGGCCGGGGGGATGACTTTAACCCATTGGGGGCGTGTCTTTCTCCTACTGGCCGGGGGGATGACTTTAACCCATTGGGGGCGTGTCTTTCACCTACTGGCCGGGGGGATGACTTTAACCCATTGGGGGCGTGTCTTTCACCTACTGGCCGGGGGGATGACTTTAACCCATTGGGGGCGTGTCCCCGGCCTACTGGCCGGGGGGATGACTTTAACCCATTGGGGGCGTGTCCCCGGCCTACTGGCCGGGGGGATGACTTTAACCCATTGGGGGCGTGTCTTTCACCTACTGGCCGGGGGGATGACTTTAACCCATTGGGGGCGTGTCTTTCTCCTACTGGCCGGGGGGATGACTTTAACCCATTGGGGGCGTGTCTTTCACCTACTGGCCGGGGGGATGACTTTAACCCATTGGGGGCGTGTCTTTCACCTACTGGCCGGGGGGATGACTTTAACCCATTGGGGGCGTGTCTTTCTCCTACTGGCCGGGGGGATGACTTTAACCCATTGGGGGCGTGTCTTTCTCCTACTGGCCGGGGGGATGACTTTAACCCATTGGGGGCGTGTCTTTCACCTACTGGCCGGGGGGATGACTTTAACCCATTGGGGGCGTGTCTTTCTCCTACTGGCCGGGGGGATGACTTTAACCCATTGGGGGCGTGTCTTTCTCCTACTGGCCGGGGGGATGACTTTAACCCATTGGGGGCGTGTCTTTCACCTACTGGCCGGGGGGATGACTTTAACCCATTGGGGGCGTGTCTTTCACCTACTGGCCGGGGGGATGACTTTAACCCATTGGGGGCGTGTCTTTCTCCTACTGGCCGGGGGGATGACTTTAACCCATTGGGGGCGTGTCTTTCTCCTACTGGCCGGGGGGATGACTTTAACCCATTGGGGGCGTGTCTTTCTCCTACTGGCCGGGGGGATGACTTTAACCCATTGGGGGCGTGTCTTTCACCTACTGGCCGGGGGGATGACTTTAACCCATTGGGGGCGTGTCTTTCTCCTACTGGCCGGGGGGATGACTTTAACCCATTGGGGGCGTGTCTTTCACCTACTGGCCGGGGGGATGACTTTAACCCATTGGGGGCGTGTCTTTCTCCTACTGGCCGGGGGGATGACTTTAACTCATTGGGGGCGTGTCCCCGGCCTACTGGCCGGGGGGATGACTTTAACCCATTGGGGGCGTGTCCCCGGCCTACTGGCCGGGGGGATGACTTTAACCCATTGGGGGCGTGTCTTTCACCTACTGGCCGGGGGGATGACTTTAACCCATTGGGGGCGTGTCTTTCACCTACTGGCCGGGGGGATGACTTTAACCCATTGGGGGCGTGTCCCCGGCCTACTGGCCGGGGGGATGACTTTAACCCATTGGGGGCGTGTCCCCGGCCTACTGGCCGGGGGGATGACTTTAACCCATTGGGGGCGTGTCTTTCACCTACTGGCGGGGATGACTTTAACCCATTGGGGGCGTGTCCCCGGCCTACTGGCCGGGGGGATGACTTTAACCCATTGGGGGCGTGTCCCCGGCCTACTGGCCGGGGGGATGACTTTAACCCATTGGGGGCGTGTCTTTCTCCTTTCTTCGTCTTCAGACAACCCAAAAAGGGCGGCTCCGGGAAGGCGGGGTCGGGGGGCGGGCCGGCCAACGGCGAGGAAGGGGAGGAGCCGTCGCTGCCGATGTCGTACGACGAGAAGCGCCAGCTCTCGCTGGACATCAACCGCCTGCCGGGCGAGAAGCTGGGCCGCGTGGTGCACATCATCCAGTCCCGGGAGCCCTCCCTGAGGGACTCCAACCCCGACGAGATCGAGATCGACTTCGAGACGCTCAAGCCCTCCACGCTGCGCGAGCTGGAGCGCTACGTCAAGTCCTGTCTGCAGAAGAAGCAACGGAAGCTACTGCGTAAGTCTGGAGTGGGGGTCCGGGGACCCCTAGGGGTCCTCGAGGGAGTTCCAGGGGGTCCCCAGCTAAATGATAGTTAGGAACCAAATGGAACCTTATGGGTCTGTAACTCTGAGAGTGTACAAATGGAACAAATGGTTCCATTTGTACACTCTCAGAGTTAAATTAACAGTTTTTTTACAATATACATTGGGGGTCCCAGAGATAGATATGCCATTAAATGGGGGGTTCGTAGACTAATATGCATGTCAAACTGGGGGTCCTTGAAATTAAACGGGTTGAGAATCACTGCTAGAGCCGTAATAAAAATCTTCTCTTATGGGGCGTCCCTGGCATATCTTTTCAAATGGGGGTCCGCGGGCTAATTAGTGTCAATTTGGGGGTCCTTGACATGACAAAGTTTGGGAACCACTGCCCTAAGCCACTTAGACCTGAAGTCTGTAACTTGCCTGACTATAGAATCAACCTGGGGACCCCCTGACTATACTATAGTCAGGGTGGTGGTCCCCAGGTTGATTCTATAGTCAGGGTGGTGGTCCCCAGGTTGATTCTATAGTCAGGGTGGTGGTCCCCAGGTTGATTCTATAGTCAGGGTGGTGGTCCCCAGGTTGATTCTATAGTCAGGGTGGTGGTCCCCAGGTTGATTCTATAGTCAGGGTGGTGGTCCCCAGGTTGATTCTATAGTCAGGGTGGTGGTCCCCAGGTTGATTCTATAGTCAGGGTGGTGGTCCCCAGGTTGATTCTATAGTCAGGGTGGTGGTCCCCAGGTTGATTCTATAGTCAGGGGGTTCCCAGGTTGATTCTATAGTCAGGGTGGTGGTCCCCAGGTTGATTCTATAGTCAGGGTGGTGGTCCCCAGGTTGATTCTATAGTCAGGGTGGTGGTCCCCAGGTTGATTCTATAGTCAGGGTGGTGGTGCCCAGGTTGATTCTATAGTCAGGGGGTCCCCAGGTTGATTCTATAGTCAGGGTGGTGGTCCCCAGGTTGATTCTATAGTCAGGGTGGTGGTCCCCAGGTTGATTCTATAGTCAGGGGGTCCCCAGGTTGATTCTATAGTCAGGGGGTCCCCAGGTTGATTCTATAGTCAGGGGGTCCCCAGGTTGATTCTATAGTCAGGGTGGTGGTCCCCAGGTTTATTCTATAGTCAGGGGGTCCCCAGGTTGATTCTATAGTCAGGGTGGTGGTCCCCAGGTTTATTCTATAGTCAGGGTGGTGGTGCCCAGGTTGATTATATAGTCAGGGTGGTGGTCCCCAGGTTGATTCTATAGTCAGGGTGGTGGTCCCCAGGTTGATTCTATAGTCAGGGGGTCCCCAGGTTGATTCTATAGTCAGGGTGGTGGTGCCCAGGTTGATTCTATAGTCAGGGTGGTGGTCCCCAGGTTGATTCTATAGTCAGGGTGGTGGTCCCCAGGTTGATTCTATAGTCAGGGTGGGGGTCCCCAGGTTGATTCTATAGTCAGGGTGGTGGTCCCCAGGTTGATTCTATAGTCAGGGGTTCCCCAGGTTGATTCTATAGTCAGGGTGGTGGTCCCCAGGTTGATTCTATTGTTTTATTTAGCTGCCAGGGCCAGGTGGGCAACCTTTAGTGTTTTATTTATCTGCCAGGGGCAGGTGGGCAACCCTTAGTGTTTTATTTAGCTGCCAGGGGCAGGTGGGCGACCCTTAGTGTTTTATTTAGCTGCCAGGGGCAGGTGGGCAACCCTTAGTGTTTTATTTAGCTGCCAGGGGCAGGTGGGCGACCCTTAGTGTTTTATTTAGCCGCCAGGGGCAGGTGGGCAACCCTTAGTGTTTTATTTAGCTGCCAGGGGCAGGTGGGCGACCCTTAGTGTTTTATTTAGCTGCCAGGGGGCAGGTGGGCAACCTTTAGTGTTTTATTTATCTGCCAGGGGCAGGTGGGCGACCCTTAGTGTTTTATTCAGCTGCCAGGGGCAGGTGGGCAACCCTTAGTGTTTTATTTAGCTGCCAGGGGCAGGTGGGCGACCCTTAGTGTTTTATTTAGCTGCCAGGGGCAGGTGGGCAACCCTTAGTGTTTTATTTAGCTGCCAGGGGCAGGTGGGCGACCCTTAGTGTTTTATTTAGCCACCAGGGGCAGGTGGGCAACCCTTAGTGTTTTATTTAGCTGCCAGGGGCAGGTGGGCAACCCTTAGTGTTTTATTTAGCCGCCAGCGGCAGGTGGGCAACCCTTGGTGTCAACGCCTGACTCATGTCTCTCTCTCTCTCTCTCTCTCTCACAGAGAAGGCAGCAGGAGGCGGGTCCGGGGGCGGAGCTAGTCGTTTGAGTGGCAGCTCATCTTCCTCCTCTGACTCCTCCTCTACTGGAAGCTCCTCCTCCTCCGACTCAGACTGATCAACACGTGCACACAGACACACACACACACACACACACTCTCTTCATATAAATTATATCGTGTCTCATACACTCATTTAAATCCAATAAATGCTCATGTATGTGTGCGTGCGTGTGTGTGTGTGTGTGACACACACACACACACACGCACGCACACACACACACACACACACACAGTATATTTGCGTGTGAACACACATGTATGACAGACAAACACTGAATGTTTCTTTGACACATACGCACGCAACACACACACACACACACAAACACACAAACACACACATACAAACACACACACACACACACACACACAAACAGACAGACTATGTAAATATTGGGAGCTGTTTATTTTAGCTACTAGCTGGTGGTTGTTGGAGGACTGCAGACAGACAGACAGGACGGCAGACAGACAGACAGGACGGCAGACAGACAGACAGGACGGCAGACAGACAGACAGGACGGCAGACAGACAGACAGGACGGCAGACAGACAGGAAAGCAACGACAATTCAACCACCAACTAACAAGAAGAAGACTGGATCCCCACCTTATACCATTAACAACCGTTAGACAGACAGACAGACAGGCAGACAGGCAGGCAGGCAGGCAGGCAGGCAGGCAGGCAGTCAGACAGGCAGGCAGGCAGACAGGCAGGCAGGCAGACAGGCAGGCAGGCAGGCAGGCAGGCAGGCAGACACACAGACAGACACACAGACAGACACACAGACACACAGACAGACAGGCTGTCTGTCATAAACACAGCTCTGTTGCCGTAGAAACCGTGTTCTTCTGGGACGGCCACGCCTCTGTCAACATTCCACAAAACCTCTGCTGCACTGCATCATGGGAGAAGTTGCAAACAACCCCCCCCCCCCCCCTTTTGGATCGACATATTCGATCCGTTATTCTTACACTCTCAGAGTTACAGACCCGTAAGAGTCCATTTGGTTCCATGTGTACACTCTCAGAGTTACAGACCCGTAAGGGTCCATTTGGTTCCATGTGTACACTCTCAGAGTTACAGACCCGTAAGGGTCCATTTGGTTCCATGTGTTACACTCTCAGAGTTACAGACCTGTAAGGGTCCATTTGGTTCCATGTGTTACACTCTGTTACACACCTGTAAGGTTTTTACACGTTTTTTTTCATGAAATCCCGAGGCGCCAGGAACGCCTTTAACGTGTTTTGGAGCTTGTTATTGATTCATAATCGTCTCTCTAATAATTTCCGTAAAGCGTAATACACAATGTTATGGGGCAAAGATGGCGGCCCGTACACAATGCTATGGGGCAAAGATGGCGGCCCGTGCACAATGCTATGGGGCAAAGATGGCGGCCTGTACACAATGCTATGGGGCAAAGATGGCTGCCCATACACAATGCTATGGGGCAAAGATGGCGGCCTGTACACAATGCTATGGGGCAAAGATGGCGGCCCGTACACAATGCTATGGGGCAAAGATGGCGGCTCAATACTAAGTCATCGTTACCGCACGGTTAAAATATGAATGCTGTTTTTGGGGGACCAGAAACGCCGAGTATTCCCAGGGGAATAAAGCGCTGACTGTGGTGGCGGTAGCCCACAGCGCCGGAGGTTTTAGTGGCGGCCGATGAGTTAAAACACTGGTTCCCCCAAATTGACACTAATTAGCCCACGGACCCCCATTTGAAGAGATATGCCAGGGACCCCCAATTTCAAGGACCCCCCAGTTTGACATGAATTAGGCTACGGACCCCCATTTCTATCTCTGGGACCCTCGATTTATATTGTATAATCAATGTTAATTTAACTCTGAGAATGTACAAATGGAACCATTTCCACTTGTATACTCAGTTACAGACCCATAAGGGTCTATTTGGTTCCAAACTATCATTTAGCTGGGGACCCCCTGGAACCCCCTCAAGGACCCCTGGGGGTCCCCGGACCCCACTTTGGGGAGTTAGAACACTATTTTGAGCGTGAGGTCAACCAAGGACTGTCAAAGATGTCAGAATAACGGATCCAATGAATGGCTAGCAACCCTCCCTCCCTCCCCTCCCCTTGTTAGTAAACAAACACCGCTATTGGTCAGAGCTTAGTAAACAAACACTGCTATTGGTCAGAGATAAGTAAACAAACACTGCTATTGGTCAGAGAGAAACAAAGCAACTCTGCAAAAAAAAAAAAGCCGAACCAACAACAGCCTCCTGGAAGAAGATGGAATTTACCTTTCTTTACTTTTTTTCTTTTTTTCCCTCCAACACTAAGTTTTTTTTTCTTTTCTTTAGTTTATATTTTTATTTCCAGGTTGTTTGTTTGTTTGTTTGTTGATACTCGTTTTGTCGGCTAAAATAAATCTTTTAAAAAACCACAGCACCACCTAGTGTATAGCGTACACACTGCTCTGTCCTGTGAATAAATACTACATCAAATATACATATCTATAAAACACACAGAATACTCCCAAATGATACAAAAGTGTATGTGCAGCGTTGTGGTAGGGCCGCTTCAAAGATAATGCCATTATCATTATTTTTATTTCATTTGTATTATTATTATTATTATTATTTTGTGCACACAACGCATTGCAGTGTGTTGTGAGCTTTTTAAAACTCATTCGCCGCCTGGAACGTCTTTTGACACCTTCTGGTCCACAGAGATTGTGTATATATGTGTATATATATATATATACTGGGAGACCAGTATCAACTCAGCCACCAGGGGGCGGTGGTGGCGGCGGCGAATGAGTCGGGTGGAAAACCTCACATGTTCCAAAAGTGTTAAACTTTTTTACGATTCAAATTGGACGGCAGCAAAACGTAGCAGATCTACAAGCTCCAAACGCGCTTTGACCTTGTAGATCTGCTCCTTTTGATGCTTTTGGGTTTTTTTTGTCTGACCGAAATTATGTAGGGCCGTTATTTTATATGGAGGAAATAACACAAAAAGGTTATAATAATGATAATAATAATAATGTGTATTTGGGACTGTTACTGCCCCACATCCATGATTCATAATTCTCTGTCCAAATTAAGGCTTAATCATAGTCCGGTTTTCGGTCAAGAGGTGACCACCGAAAACTACAACATGACATCACTTCTCTCTGTTTTTACAAAAACTACAACATGACATCACTTCTCTCTGTTTTTACTAAAACTACAACATGACATCACTTCTCTCTGTTTTTACTAAAACTACAACATGACATCACAGAGCCACGGTGGTTAAAACTACAACATGACATCACGCCGTGGTGGTTAAAACTACAACATGACATCACGCCGTGGTGGTTAAAACTACAACATGACATCACATCTTTCTGTTTTTACTGACCACCGAAAACTGGACTATGAATAGTGTCGCAGCCCCGCCCCCTACGAGGACCCGGGAAATAATTCCCTGTTCGTTTTCAAAGTAGACATTTCAAAAAGCATTTATTTGAAGACCTTTTAAGCGTCGTACAAAGACCTTTTAAGCGTCGTACAAAGACCTTTTAAGCGTCGTACAAAGACCTTTTAAGCGTCGTACAAAGACCTTTTAAGAGTCATACAAAGACCTTTTAAGAGTCGTACAAAGACCTTTTAAGAGTCGTACAAAGACCTTTTAAGAGTCGTACAAAGACCTTTTAAGAGTCGTACAAAGACCTTTTAAGAGTCGTACAAAGACCTTTTAAGCGTCGTACAAAGACCTTTTAAGAGTCGTACAAAGACCTTTTAAGAGTCGTACAAAGACCTTTTAAGAGTCGTACAAAGACCTTTTAAGCGTCGTACAAAGACCTTTTAAGCGTCGTACAAAGACCTTTTAAGCGTCGTACAAAGCCAACTCCAGTCGTGACAAATCATGAACAACAAACACGATTTTTTCGGCCGAACAAATAATTGGAAAGAAGAAAAAAACGGCAGGTTTTTTGTAGTTTTTTCTTCTTTGTAATGTTTTCTCTGCCCAAAACATTGTGTTTTGTTGTCACCTGCCGAGTTGTCTTTGTCTCCGCGGCGTATAAACGTCTTTAAATAAATACTTTTTGAAAAGCCTTTTGGGGGGAAAATGAAGGAGGAGTTCACTTCTGGGTCTCGGCCAGTCATGAAAGGGGGCGGGGCTGCGACACACTAAGGCTGTACAATTCATTCATTTTATTTTTATGGATGTGTTAATTGGGTTAATCGCCCAGTATAGGGTCCATTTGGTTCCATTTGTACACTCTCAGAGTTACAGACCCATTTGGTTCCATTTGTACACTCAGAGTTACAGACCCATAAGGGTCCATTTGGTTTCATTTGTACACTCTCAGAGTTACAGACCCATAAGGTTCCATTTGTACACTCTCAGAGTTACAGACCCATAAGGGTCCATTTGGTTTCATTTGTACACTCTCAGAGTTACAGACCCATAAGGGTCCATTTGGTTCCATTTGTACACTCAGAGTTACAGACCCATAAGGTTCCATTTGTACACTCTCAGAGTTACAGACCCATTTGGTTCCATTTGTACACTCTCAGAGTTACAGACCCATAAGGGTCCATTTGGTTCCATTTGTACACTCAGAGTTACAGACCCATAAGGGTCCATTTGGTTCCATTTGTACACTCTCAGAGTTACAGACCCATAAGGGTCCATTTGGTTCCATTTGTACACTCTCAGAGTTACAGACCCATAAGGTTCCATTTGGTTCCAAACTATCATTTAGCTGGGAGGACCCCCTGGAACTCCCAGGCAGACAGACAGACACACAGACAGACAGACAGACAGACAGACAGACAGACAGGCAGGCAGACAGACAGACAGACAGACAGACAGACAGACAGGTTATTCCCGTGCGAGACGAGCTATTCACCACGTTAAGAAAACACAAACTGTTTTAGTTGATGGTTCAATCAATGCTGATCATAACGACGATAATAATAGTTAATTTTTGTATTTTAATAAGAAAGGAAAAAAAATATTTTATGTATCTGCATGCACTCCGATCGACCGTTGTTCTATTTCTCTTGCGTATGTTTTTATGTTTGAGCACACTGTATATTAGCTGTTTGGGTTAGCGTAGGACAGACAGACAGACGGACGGAGAGAGACAGACAGACGGATGTGTGTTGTATGTATGGGGAACAAAGACAGACAGACGAGACAATTAAAACAAAACAAAAAACAATGAAAGGAAAAAAAATAAAAAACAAGTGAAATATTTGATGTAATTTTACTTCTGGGGATTCTGTATTTTCTGAGTTCCTTTGTTTTCATAAATAAAAACATAAATACATGAAAAAAAAAACGAACTGTACACCTTGGATCTTCTGTTACACACACACACAGACACACACACAGACACACACACACACGCACACAGACACACACACGCACACAGACGCACACAGACACACAGACACGCACACACACGCACAGACACACACACACAGACACACACACACACACGCACAGACACACACAGACACAGACACATGCACACAGACACACACACGCACACAGACACACACACAGACACACACTGGTTTGAGGCCGATAAAGAACAGATGCACAGATCTTTTTTGTTGCGACCGCATGTCACAATTAATAACTAGAACTGCACTCTGTCAAGTGCCTACTTGCACGTTGCACACGTAGGCCATTTATGTTGCGAGCAGAGCGCGCAAGTACTGTCGACCGCTACAAACTTTCAAATCTCAGCCTCTCTGTAAAACATTGAAGTTAATTACTAATGTCCGGTTATAACTGGCTGTCGATGGTGACGTAATTAAGATATGTTTCAGTGTCGGGTGAATTAAAGGTAATGTCTGTATGTATACATGTATGTAATCTGCATTGATACATATCTTCATAACGTCACCATCCATACCTACCAAGCATGGTGGGTTATAACTGGCTGTCAATGGTGACGCAATTATGATATGTTGACTGATACCTGTCCATTTAAACTCTAGATGGGCCTGTTGACTGATACCTGTCCATTTAAACTCTAGACGGGCCTGTTGACTGATACCTGTCCATTTAAACTCTAGATGGGCCTGTTGACTGATACCTGTCCATTTAAACTCTAGATGGGCCTGTTGACTGATACCTGTCCATTTAAACTCTAGACGGGCCTGTTGACTGATACCTGTCCATTTAAACTCTAGATGGGCCTGTTGACTGATACCTGTCCATTTAAACTCTAGATGGGCCTGTTGACTGATACCTGTCCATTTAAACTCTAGACGGGCCTGTTGACTGATACCTGTCCATTTAAACTCTAGACGGGCCTGTTGACTGATACCTAGACGGGCCCGTTGACTGATACCTGTCCATTTAAACTCTAGATGGGACCGTTGACTGATACCTGTCCATTTAAACTCTAGACGGGCCTGTTGACTGATACCTGTCCATTTAAACTCTAGATGGGCCTGTTGACTGATACCTGTCCATTTAAACTCTAGATGGGCCTGTTGACTGATACCTGTCCATTTAAACTCTAGACGGGCCCGTTGACTGATACCTGTCCATTTAAACTCTAGATGGGCCTGTTGACTGATACCTGTCCATTTAAACTCTAGATGGGCCTGTTGACTGATACCTGTCCATTTAAACTCTAGATGGGCCTGTTGACTGATACCTGTCCATTTAAACTCTAGACGGGCCTGTTGACTGATACCTGTCCATTTAAACTCTAGATGGGCCTGTTGACTGATACCTGTCCATTTAAACTCTAGACGGGCCTGTTGACTGATACCTGTCCATTTAAACTCTAGATGGGCCTGTTGACTGATACCTGTCCATTTAAACTCTAGATGGCCTGTGATACCTGTCCATTTAAACTCTAGACGGGCCCGTTGACTGATACCTGTCCATTTAAACTCTAGATGGGCCTGTTGACTGATACCTGTCCATTTAAACTCTAGATGGGCCTGTTGACTGATACCTGTCCATTTAAACTCTAGACGGGCCCGTTGACTGATACCTGTCCATTTAAACTCTAGATGGGCCTGTTGACTGATACCTGTCCATTTAAACTCTAGACGGGCCTGTTGACTGATACCTGTCCATTTAAACTCTAGACGGGCCCGTTGACTGATACCTGTCCATTTAAACTCTAGACGCCCCAAAGTTATTAGTGCAGCCGCGCCCGGCAGCCGACGAAAACTAGAGTTCTCAACAGGCCCGGAAATGAAGGCCCGGCCCTACCTGGGCCCTCATCAAACCCTGTACACTCAAGAAAGACACATGCCCCCGCTGCCACCCTTAGATCTCCATATATGGAGCTGACCTATTCTGACATTCCATATGTTGATCTGATCTACAAGCTGTGCTATGAGCTTGTAGATCTGCTATTTTTCCAACAGCGGAAGTTTAAAATAGTGGTTAAAGTGATTAAAAACTGAAGAATATTGTATTGTCGGATTGGATAAGATTGTGTCCACAATTCCATGCTGTATTGATGTTGGTACCACTAGGAGAGATAACAGGCAACGATCAAAATAACAATACTTCTACATTCTCTAATTGTGTAGAATTCATAAGTTAAATTAAGAAATGCAGATGTGAAAGTGTAAAATGGTGTTATTTTACACACTCAAGCGTTAAAGATCTGTAAAGGTTCATTTGGGTTTTTGTAACCCATTTTTTTCACCCAGTGTCAATTATCTAATGTAATCCTGGGCGCTACACTTCCTCTGCCAACCTGGGGAGAGCAGCGGATTGACCTCATGCTTCCTTCTATGCATGAGGAGTCCAAGCTGCTTCTTTTCACCTGACGGGGGAGTTTCCCCGTCCGGACGTAGCGCGTGGAAGGAACACGTTATTCCAACCAGTTCCTTTCCCCTCCATCAGGCGCCCCGGCTGGCCAGGGGGGCCTACCGTGTCCCCTAGGGTACCTACCCTAGGGGACACGGGGAGAACATGTGACGGTACCTACCCTATGGGACACGGGGAGAACATGTGAGGGTACCTACCCTAGGGGACACGGGGAGAACATGTGAGGGTACCTACCCTAGGGGACACGGGGAGAACATGTGAGGGTACCTACCCTAGGGGACACGGGGAGAACATGTGAGGGTACCTACCCTAGGGGACACGGGGAGAACATGTGACGGTACCTACCCTAGGGGACACGGGGAGAACATGTGAGGGTACCTACCCTAGGGGACACGGGGAGAACATGTGAGGGTACCTACCCTAGGTGACACGGGGAGAACATGTGACGGTACCTACCAGAGGGGACACGGGGAGAACATGTGAGGGTACCTACCCTAGGGGACACGGGGAGAACATGTGAGGGTACCTACCCTAGGGGACACGGGGAGCCTACCCTAGGGGACACGGGGAGAACATGTGACGGTACCTACCCTAGGGGACACGGGGAGAACATGTGAGGGTACCTACCCTAGGGGACACGGGGAGAACATGTGAGGGTACCTACCCTAGGGGACACAGGGAGAACATGTGAGGGTACCTACCCTAGGGGACACGGGGAGAACATGTGAGGGTACCTACCCTAGGGGACACGGGGAGAACATGTGAGGGTACCTACACTAGGGGACACGGGGAGAACATGTGAGGGTACCTACCCTAGGGGACACGGGGAGAACATGTGACGGTACCTACCCTAGGGGACACAGGGAGAACATGTGACGGTACCTACCCTAGGGGACACGGGGAGAACATGTGAGGGACACAAAGTACAACCACACCACAATCTTAGAAATTATATGGTGTTTATTAACATACTCTATTGGTCCAGTCTACAGACTGGACCAATAAATCACATTTAATTCATTTAAAGGTACATTCAGTGATTTCACTTAATTCAAATATCACTTATTTTTTCTTATTTTTTGGATAATCCTCCCTACTATAAAGTGTGCTGACCATATAAGGAGTTCCTCCCTGTCCCCAGTGAGCCCCTGGGGTCAAAAAAACCCTAGTTTCGGTTTGGGCTTTCGGTGGCAAAGCCTTCATCCAATCAGGATGAGAGGGGCCTTCCTCCAATCATGATCGACTGGGGGCAGGCCTTGGTGCACATGCTGTTGGCCTGTTGCACTTCCCCCCACTGTAGAGCGTGCATGTGCACATTTTGTTACCGGGGCGGACTGGGTGGTTTTCCAAATCACCCAAATCACTGAATGCTCCTTTAAAAAATAAATACCACTGTAGTACCTTCGACTACCCCTAGGGGGTACCACATAGCTGCAGTACCTCGCATTGGAGCAACCCTGGTTAAATAACTAATGAGGTATTAATTGAACATTTTAATGAGTAAACATCTGAATGGTAACAACTTAACACGTCCTTTTATATTTTAATGAGTGAACATCTGAATGGTAACAACTTAACACGTCCTTTTATATTTTAATGAGTAAACATCTGAATGGTAACAACTTAACACGTCCTTTTATATTTTAATGAGTAAACATCTGAATGGTAACAACTTAACACAGCCTTTTATATTTTAATGAGTAAACATCTGAATGGTAACAACTTAACATGGCCTTTTTATATTTTAATGAGTAAACATCTGAATGTTAACAACTTAACATGGCCTTTCATATTTGAATGAGTAAACATCTGAATGTTAACAACTTAAGATGGCCTTTTATATTTTAATGAGTAAACATCTGAATGGTAACAACTTAAAGGAGCATTCAGTGATTTGGGTGATTTGGAAAAAAAACCCGGTCCACCCGGTAACAAGATGTGCACATGCACACGCTCTACAATGGGGGAAGTACAACAGACCAACTGCACCAATGCCCGCCCCACTCGATCATGATTGGAGGAAGGCCCCTCTCATCCTGATTGGATGAAGGCTTTGCCACCCAAAGCCCAAACCGAAACTAGGGTTTTTTGACCCCAGGGGTTAACTGAGGACAGGGAGGAACTCCTTATATGGTCAGCGCACTTTATAGTAGGGAGGATTATCCAAAAAATAAGAAAAAATAAGTGATATTTGAATTAAGTGAAATCACTGAATATACCTTTAACATGGCCTTTTATAATGTAAATACTGCAGGCAACAACTCTCTCTGTCTCTGGCAGTGGTTTTCAACAGTGTTGTTTTTGTCGACTAAAACTAAGACGAAAACTAAGCTATGATGACTAAAACTGAGAATAAATATACTAATAATTTCATCAACAAATAAAAACTAGACTAACATTTTAGGAAGGGACTAGTGGACAAGAGATCCAGTATAAGTCATTTTACAATTAGGTGCATGCTGAAAATAGCAGATCTACAAGCTCACAATGTGTCACGCTGCTACACGTGAGTTTGTAGATCTGTTATTTTCAGCAAGTGATTACGACGTCATTACGACGGCATCATGGCCCGCCAAAATACTTATAATTTTTATCCCACGATTTTGTAACCCATTTTTTCACCCCTGTGTCAATTATCTAATGTGATCCTGGGCTCTACACACCCTCCACCAACCTAGTCCCCATATATGGGGGACATGGGGAGAGAAACGGACTTGAACTCATGC
This sequence comes from Electrona antarctica, assembly GCF_951216825.1. NCBI lineage: Eukaryota > Metazoa > Chordata > Actinopteri > Myctophiformes > Myctophidae > Electrona > Electrona antarctica. The sequence continues at coordinate 3,414,682 of NC_136793.1, forward strand.
TTCCTTCATGCCTGAGTGTCCAAGTTGCTCCTTTACACCTGACGGGGGGGAGTTTCCCTGGTTGGACGTAGCGCATGGAAGGAACACGTTATTCCAACCAGTTCCTTTCCCCTCCATCAGGCGCCCCGGCTGGCCAGGGGGAGGCAGTTTAGAGACCAGGATTACTGCATGTTTTTTGTGAGGGTACCTACCCTAGGGGACACGGGGAGAACATGAGGGTACCTGCCCTAGGGGACACGGGGAGAACATCAAAATACATTTTGTTCGACTAAATCAACTGTAGATTTAGTCGACTAAAATCTTATGACATTTAGTCGACTAAAAGTAGACTAACACTAAAACATTCCAGGTGACTAAAATGTGACTAAAACTAAATGTAAACTATTCAAGAGACTATGACTAAAACTAAAATCTAAATTTGCTGCCAAAGACAACACTGATATCAAGGCCTGTTATTTATTCGGCAATATTTTGTCGTCGTTGGATAAGATTTTGTCCACAATTCCATGCTGTAGATCAGGGGTTCTCAACCCGTGGGTCGCGACCCCTCGGGGGGTCGCCAAATTATTTTAGGGGGTCCCCAAATTATAAAAAAAAAAAAAAAAGATTCTTTTTTTTTTTTTTAAATTCACGATTTTTCAAAAATAGCAGACCTACAAGCTCGTAGCGCGCCACTCGGTGGCGCGCTATGAGCTTGTAGATCTGCTATTTTTCAATAGCTAAATTATAACAATGCTTAAAACACCAAAAGGGGTTCCCGCCCAAAATGGTTTAAGGTTGGGGTCAATTTATATTGGGGGTCGGGAGGGGGCGGGGCGGGGGTCCCGAGACATTGCCAAAGCATTTCCGGGGGTCCCCGGCCAAAAACGTTGAGAACCCCTGCTGTAGATCAAAAATAATTCTACGTTCTCTGAGTTGTGAGCTTGTAGATCGGCTATTTTCAGCATGCAACTAATTGTAAAATGACTTATTCTGGATCTCTTGTCCACTAGTCCGTTCCTAACATGTTAGTCTAGTTTTTATTTGTTGACGAAATTGTCAGTATATTTAGTCTTAGTTTTAGTCATCATAGCTTAGTTTTCATTTAGTTTTCGTCTGTGAAAAAAGGTAGTCGACGAACATTTTTCGTCTTAGTTTTAGTCGACGAAAACAACATGGTGTTCACATGTCTATGCATTTGCCAGAGGATCACTGTTTATTTATTTATATCCACATTCATACATTTTCCCTTAAGAAATCCTGCACGTTTCACAGATTTAACTGTATTTATTGATTTTAAATCATTTAATCGTATCGCATCGTCATGAACCAATATCGTCCGTGTGAAATGAAATGAAATGAAATGAAATCTATATTTACCCAGGGTATCTGGGCTAAGCTCAAGAACTTGTTTCCAGCCAGGCCCTGCTCATAGAACACATTTCATCGTAGTGGTTCAATGCCTTGTTCAAGGGCATTTCAGCGGTGGTAATTTTTAACGTGTCGGACGGCTGATTCGAACTAGGAACCTTCCGGTATCAAGACCGCGCCGCTATCCGTTCGGCCACCGCCGTCAACCATAAATGGTAAATGGTGCATTTATATAGCGCCTTTATCCAAGGCGCTTCACATAGATTACACTACATTCACCCACCTTTACATAGATTGTGCATTACATTCACCCATTACATATCTAATAAGGGTCCATTTGGTTAGCAACTCTCCCATCATTTAGCTGCATGGGGACCACCTGGAACCTCCTCAAGGACCCCTGCTGGTCCCCGGACCACATGGGGACCACCTGGAACCCCCTCAAGGACCCCCGGGGGTCCCCGGACCACATGGGGACCACCTGGAACCTCCTCAAGGACCCCCGGGGGTCCCCGGACCACATGGGGACCACCTGGAACCTCCTCAAGGACCCCCGGGGGTCCCCGGACCACATGGGGACCACCTGGAACCTCCTCAAGGACCCCCGGGGGTCCCCGGACCACAAGGGGACCACCTGGAACCTCCTCAAGGACCCCCGGGGGTCCCCGGACCACATGGGGACCACCTGGAACCTCCTCAAGGACCCTCGGGGGTCCCCGGACCACATGGGGACCACCTGGAACCTCCTCAAGGACCCCCGGGGGTCCCCGGACCACATGGGGACCACCTGGAACCTCTTCAAGGACCCCCGGGGGTCCCCGGACCACATGGGGACCACCTGGAACCTCCTCAAGGACCCTCGGGGGTCCCCGGACCACATGGGGACCACCTGGAACCTCCTCAAGGACCCCCGGTGGTCCCCGGACCACATTGGGACCACCTGGAACCTCCTCAAGGACCCCCGGGGGTCCCCGGACCACATGGGGACCACCTGGAACCTCCCCAAGGACCCCTGCTGGTCCCCGGACCACATGGGGACCACCTGGAACCTCCTCAAGGACCCCCGGGGGTCCCCGGACCACATGGGGACCACCTGGAACCTCCTCAAGGACCCCCGGGGGTCCCCGGACCACCTGGAACCTCAAGGACCCCCGGGGGTCCCCGGACCACTGGTTGGAAACCACTGATCTAAAATAATAGCAAAATAAAAATAAAATGCCCCAAAGTAAACCTTTTTTTGACCCGAAACATAAGACAATAAAAAGTATTTCAAAGCAGATCTACAAGATCTACAAGCTAGATATACAAGATCACAACGCGCCGTGTGAGCTTGTAGATCTTTTTTATTTATTTTTGAATAGCCGATGTAAAACTGAGGTTTCACAATCAACTGTAAAACTAAAATGTGCTGTCAAAAACAACACTGGCGAACACATTTATGGAAAGACCCGTACCTTGACACGAACACAGAGACCCTTGACTAGGGTGACCAGGTCCAAACTGTTCATTTGAGGCACAGAAGTATGGCTTGTGTGGGACAAGTGGGATGGGGGGGACCCCGTCCCCCCCATCCCACTTGTCCCAATGTGAACACTGATGCCTGTCAGTCACAATGTGGGACAGACAGGGTCTCAATGTGAACACTGATGCCTGTCAGTCACAATGTGGGACAGACAGGGTCTCAATGTGAACACTGATGCCTGTCAGTCACAATGTGGGACAGGGTCTCAATGTGAACACTGATGCCTGTCAGTCACAATGTGGGACAGGGTCTCAATGTGAACACTGATGCCTGTCAGTCACAATGTGGGACAGACAGGGTCTCAATGTGAACACTGATGCCTGTCAGTCACAATGTGGGACAGGGTCTCAATGTGAACACTGATGCCTGTCAGTCACAATGTGGGACAGGGTCTCAATGTGAACACTGATGCCTGTCAGTCACAATGTGGGACAGGGTCTCAATGTGAACACTGATGCCTGTCGGTCACAATGTGGGACAGACAGGGTCTCAATGTGAACACTGATGCCTGTCAGTCACAATGTGGGACAGACAGGGTCTCAATGTGAACACTGATGCCTGTCAGTCACAATGTGGGACAGACAGGGTCTCAATGTGAACACTGATGCCTGTCAGTCACAATGTGGGACAGACCGGGTCTCAATGTGAACACTGATGCCTGTCGGTCACAATGTGGGACAGGGTCTCAATGTGAACACTGATGCCTGTCGGTCACAATGTGGGACAGACAGGGTCTCAATGTGAACACTGATGCCTGTCAGTCACAATGTGGGACAGACCGGGTCTCAATGTGAACACTGATGCCTGTCAGTCACAATGTGGGACAGACAGGGTCTCAATGTGAACACTGATGCCTGTCAGTCACAATGTGGGACAGACAGGGTCTCAATGTGAACACTGATGCCTGTCAGTCACAATGTGGGACAGACAGGGTCTCAATGTGAACACTGATGCCTGTCAGTCACAATGTGGGACAGACAGGGTCTCAATGTGAACACTGATGCCTGTCAGTCACAATGTGGGACAGACAGGGTCTCAATGTGAACACTGATGCCTGTCAGTCACAATGTGGGACAGACAGGGTCTCAATGTGAACACTGATGCCTGTCAGTCACAATGTGGGACAGACATAGCCTGGCTAATAAGCCAGGCTAATATCACACAACACTGTCGCGGTATATTAGTCTGGGCTGGCTCCACTTGGATTTCATTTCCCGGGGGGCGGGTTCAAACATTTTCTCTTTGACGCAATTGGTCAGAGCTACTGTCAGTCAAAAGTCTCAAGCATTGAACGTCACTGTACCAAAGCCCATATTGCATACCGTGTCCCGATTGGTCCGAACTGTTCTCGGTTGTAGGAAAGAGGCGTGCTACTGAGCCTCGCCAGACCGTAATCCGCTGGTAGGCAATTTTTTTTTGCCAACGGCTGATTCGGTCTGGTTTATTAACCAGGCTAGGACAGACAGGGTCTCAATGTGAACACTGATGCCTGTCAGTCACAATGTGGGACAGACAGGGTCTCAATGTGAACACTGATGCCTGTCAGTCTTGTCAAGGTCCTTGACCCGAACACAGAGTAGTGAGAATGGAATGGAAAAGAAACTAAAGCCCTTTGCTTTTGTTCGCCCCCTCAGACCAGATTCTGCTAAAGGTCTAAGTTCTGAATCATGACAGTTCTCTAGAAAAAAACAATGTTTCTATGTCAGTTGGTGCTCAAACCTTTTCCATGTCAAGGACCCCAGAATTATCTGTATTTGGCCGCCGACCCCCATCTGAAAATATGTTGTTCCAGGCCAAATCTGATCTACAAGCTCGTAGTGCGGGACTCGGTTCCACGCTATGAGCTTGTAGATCGGATATTTTTTTCAATAGCTAAAGTATAACATAATACTTAAAACACCAAAAGGGGTTCCCGCCCTGAATGGGTTAAAATGGCCAACGAACGCACAATTACTATTATTGATACGAATCGATTATTTGCATTGCAAAACGATTCTAGATTATATGTTTACATATCGATATGCTTCGATTCTTGAAATACATTTTTCGATAACAGTAATTATATCGTCAACACCCCTAAATACATTTGGTACTTACAATTATTCAATACAATTTGTGAAAATTTAAAAAAAAGTCAAACTTTTTTTTCAAAAGGAATTTCATAAATAAAATCAAAATAAATTCAAAACATTAAAAAATTATATATCTAATAACACTTTTAAGAAGTAGTGGAAATAGCAGATGTGCAATGCATTGAGAGCTTGTAGATCTGCTATTTTTTCACTATTTTGTTGAATTTTGTCTTTTGGGTCTTGAGCAAAAAGAATCCAGATCCAGATCCGGGCAGATCCGCTCCGGCGTCCAGCAGTGTCTTAATCTACAGCAGTGGTTCCCAAGGTGGGGTCCGGGGACCCCCAGGGGTCCTTGAGGGACCCCCAGGGGTCCTTGAGGGACCCCTGGGGGTCCTTGAGGGACCCCTGGGGGTCCTTGAGGGACCCCCAGGGGTCCTTGAGGGACCCCCAGGGGTCCTTGAGGGACCCTTGACATAACAAAGGGAACCACTGATCTCTACATGGCCGAACAGATGCCGGATCCAGTCTCCCAGAATCCAGATCTGGGGTTTGAAGAAGCAGTGTCTTAATTAATCTACATGAGCGAACAGATGCTGGATCCCGATCCGGGTCCTGGATGATCCGCTCCGGCCTCCAGAGCCGTGCGGTCCCGGACCACCACAGGCTGGTTGCCATAGTTACTGTACAGCGCAGACTGGCTGCGGCTCAGGTAGGAGAGCGGTGGCGCCGCCTGCTGGCGGAGAAACACAACTGCAGCTGTATTATAGTTTTACTTTTGTTCACAAAAACTTAACTGAAAGAAAATAGCAGATCTACAAAGCTCACAGCACGTCACATGGTGGCCTCGTGTGAACTTGTAGATATGTGGACACTCCCCCTGACTAAAATCGATAAATACAAAATTAACATTTAATGCGTTGCGTGACGCGTGCATTAAAATTGAACCGGTGCGTTTTTTGACGCACGCGACGGAGACGCAACGCGTCCGGTGGAGCCCTGGCGTAAGTCATCATAGCTTAGTTTTCATTTAGTTTCCATTTAGTTTTCGTCAGTGGAAAAAGGTAGTCGACGAACATTTTTGGCCTTAGTTTTAGTCGACTAAAACAACACAACAACGTTTCGGTCGTTCAAATAAATCTATTTAGATTCTGTAAGTGAAGACAGTGTTTAGATTCTGTAAGTGAAGACAGGGTGAGGTTTAGATTCTGTAGGTGAAGACAGGGTGAGGTTTAGATTCTGTAGGTGAAGACAGGGTGAGGTTTAGATTCTGTAAGTGAAGACAGGGTGAGGTTTAGATTCTGTAGGTGAAGACAGGGTGAGGTTTAGATTCTGTAAGTGAAGACAGGGTGAGGTTTAGATTCTGTAAGTGAAGACAGGGTGAGGTTTAGATTCTGTAAGTGAAGACAGGGTGAGGTTTAGATTCTGTAGGTGAAGACAGGGTGAGGTTTAGATTCTGTAAGTGAAGACAGGGTGAGGTTTAGATTCTGTAAGTGAAGACAGGGTGAGGTTTAGATTCTGTAGGTGAAGACAGTGTTTAGATTCTGTAAGTGAAGACAGTGTTTAGATTCTGTAAGTGAAGACAGGGTGAGGTTTAGATTCTGTAAGTGAAGACAGGGTGAGGTTTAGATTCTGTAAGTGAAGACAGGGTGAGGTTTAGATTCTGTAGGTGAAGACAGTGTTTAGATTCTGTAAGTGAAGACAGTGTTTAGATTCTGTAAGTGAAGACAGGGTGAGGTTTAGATTCTGTAAGTGAAGACAGGGTGAGGTTTAGATTCTGTAAGTGAAGACAGGGTGAGGTTTAGATTCTGTAAGTGAAGACAGTGTGAGGTTTAGATTCTGTAAGTGAAGACAGTTGTGCTGTTTACTTTCTATGTAGTTTACCTTTAAGCCTTGCATGTGTAATGGAGACCAATGTTCCTTTGCCTAATTACTAACTCTCCTCACCTGGTAGCCTCACCAGGGTATTTCATAGGTGATTAGTTTGGTCAGAGTCAGTTCAGTTCAAGCCAGCACACTGTCAAGAGCTCACTCACTGGCAGTGAGTCACTGCATGTTGAGTTAACCCTTTCTCTCAGGCCTTGGACAGGATAAGTCTGTAAGTTTGTGTTAATTGTTAAACTTTATGGCTCTTAAAGCATATCTTAAAACAATATGCTTGTAAGTTGGTTTGATCATTTCTAAAAGGTTTTGTAATTTGATTCATTGAATGCAATTAGTACAGTGAGTACATGTTATTTTTGTAAGCTTGTGTGATGCATAAAAAGGACTAATGTTTTGGGTTATGATTGTACTGTATTTGACACAAATGTCTGTGTTTTCTGTATTGCAGTTTTACAAATTTAAGTTATCACCAGTAAAGAACCTAAGCCAAGTCACTGCTTTTTGGAGCTTTATTGGGAACTTTGTTAGCTGTCTGCCAAGCCATACAGACTGTACACTAAACGTATAGTAAGGGCAGAACAGTAAAAAGACTTTAAGCACAGCGGGCTTCACAGAAAGACATGGCTCAACACTGCAGTTTATTCTCTTCATCATGTCACATTGAAAAGATGATGAAGAGCTCAAAACCAATCAGTACTGCTGCAGTAAAAGCACGTGCTAAAGCACAAGCTGCACTTGTCAAACTAGCCTATGCACACAAGGAAGCAGCAATGTTAAAACAACAAGCTAATCTACAAGCTAATCTGCTGTTGCTAAAATCAGAGGAAGCTGCAGAAATTGCATCAGCTGAAGCAGACGCACTACAATGTGTTCTAGAAGAAAATGAAGGAACCCACAGGAGCCAAATCAAAACTAAATTGCCGTCATTCAGCTCAGCTCAACGCACAAGTGAGTACGTGAAACAACAGTCTGAAATGCTTCAGCAGCAACAGTATGAATCACTGCAGCAGCAGCAGTATAAAGCAGTGGAGCAGCAACCTTATAAAACGCTGGAGCAGCAACAGCATGAAGCGCAGCAGCGACAACATGAAGCGCAGCAGCTACAACATGAAGCGCAGCAGCGACAACATGAAGCGCAGCAGCAACAGCATGAAGCGCAGCAGCGACAACATGAAGCGCAGCAGCGACAACATGAAGCGCAGCAGCGACAACAACATGAAGCGCAGCAGCGACAACATGAAGCGCAGCAGCGACAACAACATGAAGCGCAGCAGCGACAACATGAAGCGCAGCAGCGACAACAGTATGAAGCGCAGCAGCAGGACCAAGTGCTTCAGCGTCGCCAGGACGAAGTGCTTCAGCAGCAGTGTCGCCAGGACGAAGTGCTTCAGCAGCAACAGGACGAAGTGCTTCAGCGTCGCCAGGAAGAAGTGTTTCAGCAGCAGCGTCGCCAGGACGAAGTGCTTCAGCAGCAGCGTCGCCAGGACGAAGTGCTTCAGCAGCAGCGTCTCCAGGACGAAGTGCTTCAGCAGCAGCGTCGCCAGGACGAAGTGCTTCAGCGTCTCCAGGACGAAGTGCTTCAGCAGCAGCAGGACGAAGTGCTTCAGCAGCAGCAGGACGAAGTGCTTCAGCGTCGCCAGGACGAAGTGCTTCAGCAGCAGCAGGACGAAGTGCTTCAGCGTCTCCAGGACGAAGTGCTTCTGCAGCAGCGTCGCCAGGACGAAGTGCTTCAGCAGCAGAGTCTCCAGGAAGAAGTGCTTCAGCGTCTCCAGGACGAAGTGCTTCAGCAGCAGAGTCTCCAGGAAGAAGTGCTTCAGCGTCTCCAGGACGAAGTGCTTCAGCAGCAGTTTCGCCAGGACGAAGTGCTTCAGCGGCAGCGTCTCCAGGACGAAGTGCTTCAGCGTCTCCAGGACGAAGTGCTTCAGCGTCACCAGGACGAAGTGCTTCAGCGTCACCAGGACGAAGTGCTTCAGCGTCGCCAGGACGAAGTGCTTCAGCGTCGCCAGGACGAAGTGCTTCAGCAGCAGCAGGACGAAGTGCTTCAGCAGCAGCAGGACGAAGTGCTTCAGCAGCAGCAGGACGAAGTGCTTCAGCGTCGCCAGGACGAAGTGCTTCAGCAGCAGCAGGACGAAGTGCTTCAGCAGCAGCAGGACGAAGTGCTTCAGCAGCAGCAGGACGAAGTGCTTCAGTGTCGCCAGGACGAAGTGCTTCAGCAGCAGCAGGACGAAGTGCTTCAGCGTCGCCAGGACGAAGTGCTTCAGCAGCAGCAGGACGAAGTGCTTCAGCGTCGCCAGGACGAAATGCTTCAGCAGCGACAGGATGAAGAGCAGCAGCAGCAGTCTGAAGCAGGCTATTGTAAATATTCACACCATGTTGCAAAACATCCCATACTTCACTCTTCATCAGTGCACCAGCTAACAATGGACAACGATGGAGAAGCTACGGTCAAACAAGGAAGGGAAGAAAGATTCTTAACGGATCGCTTATCAACTGAGGAAGATCAGTGCGGGGAGCATGAGGAAGTCTTCAACCCACCACTAAGCAATTGCCCTACCACCATTCATGTTAATAAGAAGTTCAACTGCTCTAGTCCTAGTAGAGTCCAGGTCCTCTCTGATAGCTTCTGGAAGCAGGAATACCTGGAGACTCTACAGCCTAGGAGGAAATGGCAGGCTGAAAAGCCCAATCTGCAAGTTGGAGATGTCATGCTGTTGGGGGACTCTCGGGTGACGGGGGGTGGGTGGCCTACAGGACTCTTCGTCAAGGCTGATCCCGGTCACGACAAAAAGTGAGGAAAGTCAGCCTGAAGGTCATCCGACAAGTGTTTCAGAAATTGTTCTTCAAAAAGAGACTGTATAGTGGTATAACCAATTATACCATGCGGGGAGTGTGCTGTTTACTTTCTATGTAGTTTACCTTTAAGCCTTGCATGTGTAATGGAGACCAATGTTCCTTTGCCTAATTACTAACTCTCCTCGCCTGGTAGCCTCACCAGGGTATTTCATAGGTGATTAGTTTGGTCAGAGTCAGTTCAGTTCAAGCCAGCACACTGTCAAGAGCTCACTCACTGGCAGTGAGTCACTGCATGTTGAGTTAACCCTTTCTCTCAGGCCTTGGACAGGATAAGTCTGTAAGTTTGTGTTAATTGTTAAACTTTATGGCTCTTAAAGCATATCTTAAAACAATATGCTTGTAAGTTGGTTTGATCATTTCTAAAAGGTTTTGTAATTTGATTCATTGAATGCAATTAGTACAGTGAGTACATGTTCTTTTTGTAAGCTTGTGTGATGCATAAAAAGGACTAATGTTTTGGGTTATGATTGTACTGTATTTGACACAAATGTCTGTGTTTTCTGTTTTTCTGTATTGCAGTTTTACAAATTTAAGTTATCACCAGTAAAGAACCTAAGCCAAGTCACTGCTTTTTGGAGCTTTATTGGGAACTTTGTTAGCTGTCTGCCAAGCCATACAGACTGTACACCAAACGTATAGTAAGGGCAGAACAACAGTGTTTAGATTCTGTAAGTGAAGACAGTGTGAGGTTTAGATTCTGTAAGTGAAGACAGGGTGAGGTTTAGATTCTGTAAGTGAAGACAGGGTGAGGTTTAGATTCTGTAAGTAAAGACAGTGTTTAGATTCTGTAAGTGAAGACAGTGTTTAGATTCTGTAAGTGAAGACAGGGTGAGGTTTAGATTCTGTAAGTGAAGACAGGGTGAGGTTTTCGGAGGTCAAATTGCACCCCAAAAAACCTGAACTCTTAACATTCAGTAGATGTTCTGTGGTCTGGGGGTTTTAACATTCAGTAGATGTTCTGTGGTCTGGGGGTTTTAACATTCAGTAGATGTTCTGTGGTCTGGGGGTTTTAACATTCAGTAGATGTGCTGTGGTCTGGGGGTTTTAACATCCAGTAGATGTGCTGTGGTCTGGGGGTTTTAACATTCAGTAGAGTTTCTGTGCTCTGGGGGTTTTAACATTCAGTAGATGTTCTGTGCTCTGGGGGTTTTAACATTCAGTAGATGTTCTGTGCTCTGGGGGTTTTAACATTCAGTAGATGTTCTGTGCTCTGGGGGTTTTAACATTCAGTAGAGTTTCTGTGGTCTGGGGGTTTAACATTCAGTAGATGTGCTGTGGTCTGGGGGTTTTAACATTCAGTAGATGTGCTGTGGTCTGGGGGTTTTAACATTCAGTAGAGTTTCTGTGCTCTGGGGGTTTTAACATTCAGTAGATGTTCTGTGGTCTGGGGGTTTTAACATTCAGTAGATGTTCTGTGGTCTGGGGGTTTTAACATTCAGTAGATGTTCTGTGGTCTGGGGGTTTTAACATTCAGTAGATGTTCTGTGGTCTGGGGGTTTTAACATTCAGTAGATGTTCTGTGGTCTGGGGGTTTTAACATCCAGTAGATGTTCTGTGGTCTGGGGGTTTTAACATTCAGTAGAGTTTCTGTGCTCTGGGGGTTTTAACATTCAGTAGATGTTCTGTGCTCTGGGGGTTTTAACATTCAGTAGATGTTCTGTGGTCTGGGGGTTTTAACATTCAGTAGATGTTCTGTGCTCTGGGGGTTTTAACATTCAGTAGATGTTCTGTGGTCTGGGGGTTTTAACATTCAGTAGATGTTCTGTGGTCTGGGGGTTTTAACATTCAGTAGATGTTCTGTGGTCTGGGGGTTTTAACATTCAGTAGATGTTCTGTGCTCTGGGGGTTTTAACATTCAGTAGAGTTTCTGTGGTCTGGGGGTTTAACATTCAGTAGATGTGCTGTGGTCTGGGGGTTTTAACATTCAGTAGAGTTTCTGTGCTCTGGGGGTTTTAACATTCAGTAGAGTTTCTGTGCTCTGGGGGTTTTAACATTCAGTAGATGTTCTGTGGTCTGGGGGTTTTAACATTCAGTAGATGTTCTGTGCTCTGGGGGTTTTAACATTCAGTAGATGTTCTGTGGTCTGGGGGTTTTAACATTCAGTAGATGTTCTGTGGTCTGGGGGTTTAACATTCAGTAGATGTTCTGTGGTCTGGGGGTTTTAACATTCAGTAGATGTTCTGTGGTCTGGGGGTTTTAACATTCAGTAGATGTTCTGTGGTCTGGGGGTTTTAACATTCAGTAGATGTTCTGTGGTCTGGGGGTTTTAACATTCAGTAGATGTTCTGTGGTCTGGGGGTTTTAACATTCAGTAGATGTTCTGTGCTCTGGGGGTTTCTGGCTCAAACAGGTGCTCTGGTTTTCCTGCCGTTTGTGACGTAATCGTCCACAAATCCCATACATGTCAATGGGGATTTGCCAGCAGATGTTACTAGTGTTGAGGCCGGTTTTACCTGTTTTCATTGCAGCTCAAAAGGCTTCCAAACCCCAGAGAAAACGCCAGGCAACAGAAAATCCACTGAATGATCAATTAAGTTCAGGTTGTTTGGGTGTAATTGAGATCATAAAAACTAAACATTGATAAACATGGAAGGTAGGGTAAATTATATCTTAATAACAACTTGATAAAAATGCATCTAATAAATGGCCTACATTTAAGCCAAATGGAAACAAGAACATGAATGAAATAAAACCCTATAGTTTCACCTGCATGGAGGCCTGGTGCTGCTGCCAGAGCAGCAGGGACGTGTCTCTGTAGCGCAGCCTGGCGAACGCCTCCGACATGGCCTTCTCTGCCAGCGGAGGTCTGGCTGCTACGGACCGCTCTGTGGGCGAGACGGACCGCTCTGTGGGCGAGGGTTCGAGGGGGACAGCAGGGTGCTCCATGGGCGAGGGTTCGAGGGGGACAGGGTGGTCCTTGGGCGAGGGTTCGAGTGGGACAGCAGGGTGGTCCGTGGGCGAGGGTTCGAGGGGGACAGGGTGGTCCGTGGGACAGGGTTCGAGGGGGACAGGGTGGTCCATCAGAGCCGGTCCGCTCTCGTGGTGTAGTCTACACGGTGCTGCGTTGCTACTTGCCTATCGGGGCCATGGCTCTTTAGTGGACTGGTGACGTACTGTGGCTTTGGAACGGGGAACGCGGGTTCGCCTCCCGGCCGAGGCTACAGTGGGAGGTCCGAGGCTGCAGTGGGAGGTCCGAGGCTACAGTGGGAGGTCCGAGGCTCCAGTGGGAGGTCCGAGGCTGCAGTGGGAGGTCCGAGGCTGCAGTGGGAGGTCCGAGGCTACAGTGGGAGGTCCATTACATCTGGTCTTACTGGTACTGTTGTGGTGGAGAAAGACAAAGACATGTGGAAAATTAACCAGACGAAGAACAACTAAATAATAATATTGTAAACCCGCCCGCGAGGTAGCGACGATATGGACCTCTCTGTCACATGATGGAACTATCTGTTGTGTCCAATATCACTACGCCAGCAGCAGCACAACACCACAGTTCCATGTGACAGAGAGGTCAAAGTTGAACAAAAGTTGCTCTACAGTATATCAGGGGTGGTCATTTGGATATGTATAATAGAGCGTCGCAGCCCCGCCCCCTCGAGAGACCCGGAAAAGAAATCCCCGTTCATCTTCCTCATAGACTTTTCAAAAAGTATTTATTTAAAGACGTTTACGTCGCGGACAAAGCCAACTCTTGTCGTGACAAATCATGACAATAAACACAATGTTTTGGGCAAAACAAAGAATTAGAAAGTACACTTTTTGTTGTTTTTCTTCGTTGTAATTATTTGTTTGGTCCAAAATATTGTGTTTGTTCGAGTTGGCTTTGTACGACGCTTAAAAGGTCTTTAAATAAAGACTTTTTGGAATGTCTATGAGGAAAATGCATTGGGAATTATTTCCTGGGCCTGGCGTCGTCATGAAAGGGGGCGTGGCATGGCGTCGTCATGAAAGGGGGCGTGGCTGCGACGCTCTGTAGTCACCCAGAATTTGAGAGGACCTGTGATGTCATGCCGTACTTTTTATTTGTGTTTTTTCTATTCATTTGGTCATTAAGGTCCACAGAATGAGAGGTCTGCTCTGGTCATTAAGGTCCACAGAATGAGAGGTCTGCTCTGGTCATTAAGGTCCACAGAATGAGAGGTCTGCTCTGGTCATTAAGGTCCACAGAATGAGAGGTCTGCTCTGGTCATTAAGGTCCACAGAATGAGAGGTCTGCTCTGGTCATTAAGGTCCACAGAATGAGAGGTCTGCTCTGGTCATTAAGGTCCACAGAATGAGAGGTCTGCTCTGGTCATTAAGGTCCACAGAATGAGAGGTCTGCTCTGGTCATTAAGGTCCACAGAATGAGAGGTCTGCTCTGGTCATTAAGGTCCACATAATGAGAGGTCTGCTCTGGTCATTAAGGTCCACATAATGAGAGGTCTGCTCTGGTCATTAAGGTCCACAGAATGAGAGGTCTGCTCTGGTCATTAAGGTCCACAGAATGAGAGGTCTGCTCTGGTCATTAAGGTCCACAGAATGAGAGGTCTGCTCTGGTCATTAAGGTCCACAGAATGAGAGGTCTGCTCTGGTCATTAAGGTCCACAGAATGAGAGGCCTGCTCTGGTCATTAAGGTCCACAGAATGAGGTCTGCTCTGGTCATTAAGGTCCACAGAATGAGAGGTCTGCTCTGGTCATTAAGGTCCACAGAATGAGAGGCCTGCTCTGGTCATTAAGGTCCACATAATGAGAGGTCTGCTCTGGTCATTAAGGTCCACATAATGAGAGGTCTGCTCTGGTCATTAAGGTCCACCGAATGAGAGGCCTGCTCTGGTCATTAAGGTCCACAGAATGAGAGGTCTGCTCTGGTCATTAAGGTCCACAGAATGAGAGGTCTGCTCTGCTCATTAAGGTCCACAGAATGAGAGGTCTGCTCTGGTCATTAAGGTCCACAGAATGAGAGGTCTGCTCTGGTCATTAAGGTCCACAGAATGAGAGGTCTGCTCTGGGCATTAAGGTCCACAGAATGAGAGGTCTGCTCTGGTCATTAAGGTCCACAGAATGAGAGGTCTGCTCTGGTCATTAAGGTCCACAGAATGAGAGGTCTGCTCTGGTCATTAAGGTCCACAGAATGAGAGGTCTGCTCTGGTCATTAAGGTCCACAGAATGAGAGGTCTGCTCTGGGCATTAAGGTCCACAGAATGAGAGGTCTGCTCTGGTCATTAAGGTCCACAGAATGAGAGGTCTGCTCTGGTCATTAAGGTCCACAGAATGAGAGGTCTGCTCTGGTCATTAAGGTCCACAGAATGAGAGGTCTGCTCTGGTCATTAAGGTCCACAGAATGAGAGGTCTGCTCTGGTCATTAAGGTCCACAGAATGAGAGGCCTGCTCTGGTCATTAAGGTCCACAGAATGAGAGGTCTGCTCTGGTCATTAAGGTCCACAGAATGAGAGGTCTGCTCTGGTCATTAAGGTCCACAGAATGAGAGGTCTGCTCTGGTCATTAAGGTCCACAGAATGAGAGGTCTGCTCTGGTCATTAAGGTCCACAGAATGAGAGGTCTGCTCTGGTCATTAAGGTCCACAGAATGAGAGGCCTGCTCTGGGCATTAAGGTCCACAGAATGAGAGGTCTGCTCTGGTCATTAAGGTCCACAGAATGAGAGGTCTGCTCTGGTCATTAAGGTCCACAGAATGAGAGGTCTGCTCTGGTCATTAAGGTCCACAGAATGAGAGGTCTGCTCTGGTCATTAAGGTCCACAGAATGAGAGGTCTGCTCTGGTCATTAAGGTCCACAGAATGAGAGGTCTGCTCTGGTCATTAAGGTCCACAGAATGAGAGGTCTGCTCTGGTCATTAAGGTCCACAGAATGAGAGGTCTGCTCTGGTCATTAAGGTCCACAGAATGAGAGGTCTGCTCTGCCGGAAACAATGCGGAAAATGGCCATTTTTGTATAGACAATATAATATATATGGCAACATTTATATCCAAATTGCATTATGCTTTAAGTAGCATGTGACGTGTCAAACTAGGGGGTTTCTCATGATTCTGAATCTATTCCAAGCATCTATGGTCGAATGTAGGCCAAGGAGTGTTTTTCATGCAAAACTAATGCTTGGAATGGATTCAGAATCATGAAAACCCCCTAGTTTCACACGAAATTTGGAAAATAACCCTTTTTTCGCGATGTTTCCGGCAGAGCAGACCTCTCATTCTGTGGACCTTAATGACCAAATTAATAGAAAAAACACAAATAAAAATCACAGGTTAATCTCTAATCCTTGAGTTTTTGGGCCTGTGGCCCCTCCTCGACTATAAGGGTCCATTTGGCTTCATGTCACACTCTGAAGAGTTAAAGTTCTATAAGGGTCCATTTGGTTACCAACTCTCCATCATTTAGCTGCATGGGGACCACCTGCTGGGGGACCACCTGGGCACTGGGATTTATTCACTAAACTATAGCGTCATTTGTATTGTGGACCTATTTCTAAAGTATTAGCGCAACTTCCGTTCAACTTTGACCTCTCTATCACATGGAACTATTCTTTTGGGCGTAGTGATATGGACACAAAAAACATAGTTCCGTGTGATAGAGGGGTAAAAAAATGAACAAAAGTTGCACTAATATTTTAGAAATAGGTCAACAATACAAATGACGTTAGTTTTGTGGATTAATTTACTTTTAATGTGTGGCCCCAGTGCCCCCCCCCCCCCTCCCACACACACACACACACACACACAAAATTACCGGAACTACTTAATATTTAATCAAAACCAGAGCAGAACTCCCACCACAGGACTCGGGGCAATCAATTAATACAGTTGCAACCACTATGACTATATTAATGGCAAGTGTTTCATACAAATGAATTAAAACAAATCTTAACTATCCCTTTAAGGCTACAGACCAGAGCTATTAATGTTTATTTCATTTTGTATTATTATTGTTGTTGTTGTTTATTTCAGTGGTTCCCAGACTCTCATATCAAGGACCCCCAAATGTACACTAATTAGCCCTGCGGACCCCCATTTGAAAAGATATGCCAGGGACCCCCATAAGAGAAGATTTTTACGGCTCTAGCAGTGATTCTCAACCCGGTTAATTTCAAGGACCCCCAGTTTGACATGCATTAGTCGACTATGGACCCCCATTTAATGGCATTTCTATCTCCGAGACCCCCAATTTACATTTAGTTACAGACTCATAAGGGTCCATTTGGTTCCATTTGTACACTCTCAGAGTTACAGACCCATAAGGGTCCATTTGGTTCATGACTATCATTTAGCTGGGGACCCCCTGGAACTCCCTCAAGGACGCCGGGGGGGTCCCCGGACCCCACTTTGGGAACCAGCAGTGATTTATTTCACCTGCAGCTGTTGTTGATCCTCTAGGAGCTAGCCTGTTAGCTTCACTGATGCTAACTGACCAAACGAGTGAAAAACCACCACGAGGAGTTCCTCCTGGTCCTGAATCTGATCCTCTGCTGTTCTGTTCCGCTCCATGCTTTACTTTAACCTGGTTGTTGTTGTTGTTGTTGTTGTTATTATCCTCCCGACGGGAGATGATGATGTTGTTTACATGCATCCAATGGCAACGGTGCGTCGACTAATACTGTCCGGGCAGGAACGTGGAAGGAGGATATAAGCGTTCCGGGTGTCTAACTGCCAGTGGTTTGTTGTTCCAAATAAAAGTAATCGTGTTCATGTTATGACGTTTATAAGCAGTGGTTCCCAAAGTGGGGTCCGGGGGACCCCTAGGGGTCCTTTGGGGAGTTCCAGGGGGTCCACAGCTAAATGATAGTTGGGAACCAAACGGACCCTTATGGGTCTGTAACTCTGTGTTAACTCTATACAAATCAGGACAATTGCATTTCTTTCCTGAAGTCTCATGAACTTGAACACAGTGTTTTTGCGTTGAACAAATTTGCTTCTAAATCCATGTCGTTACAAACAGTGGCGTGCACAGACATTTAGAGGGGCAGGTGCTCAAGTTAAAAAAGGGCACCTTGTGCAGCGCGTGGAACCGGCCGGTTGCCTTAATCCATTTTGGGCGGGAACCCCTTTTGGTGTTAGCATTATGTTATGCTTTAGCTATTGAAAAATAGCAGATCTACAAGCTCATAGCGCGCCACCGAGTGGCGCGCTATGAGCTTGTAGGTCTGCTATTTTTGAAAAATCAAAACAAAAAGAAAAAAATGTTTTTTTTTTGTTCTCGTTTTTTTTTAAAAGGGCACATTGCCAAAAGGGCAGGGGGTGCTCTAGCACCCCCTAGTGTCTATCTGTGCACGCCACTGGTTGTAGATCTGCTATTTTTTGCTATGTTTGTCCAAAAGTGCTCCTCTTACGGGATTTCAGCCCCTGCCTCTTTAACACTCTCTGCACGTCCCTGATTGGCTGCCATATGACGTAATCTCCAAACGCCGAGCATTGGAGGGCCCTCAAAAACAAATGAACCTAAATTAAAGCCATGAACGTTAACTAATATAGTGGTGTAATCTCTGTGTCCATCCTGTAGAGAGGCTGTGGCTCAGGAGGTGCAATGACCCCTGGGTCGGCGGTTCCAATCACGGCTCCTCCTCCTGTCCCCACGTCGCCTCCAATGAGGCGGTCGGTGTGAGCTCAGCTCGCCACCGTCGGTGTGAGCTCAGCTCGCCACCGTCGGTGTGAGCTCAGCTCGCCACCGTCGGTGTGAGCTCAGCTTGTGTGAACGTGGGAAGTGAGGACGCTGGCGTCGACTGTTCACCGAAGTTCACCTTCGAATGTATGAAGCAGTGACTCTATGAGGCTACCAGGCCACAGAGATAGTTAGTTTAGTTATGAAGCAGTAACTCTACATGAGGCTACCAGCCCACAGAGATAGTTAGTTTAGTAACTAGTTGTGAAGCAGTGACTCTACATGAGGCTACCAGGCCACAGAGATAGTTAGTTTAGTTACTAGTTATGAAGCAGTGACTCTACATGAGGCTACCAGGCCACAGAGATAGTTAGTTTAGTAACTAGTTGTGAAGCAGTGACTCTACATGAGGCTACCAGGCCACAGAGATAGTTAGTTTAGTTACTAGTTGTGAAGCAGTGACTCTACATGAGGCTACCAGGCCACAGAGATAGTTAGTTTAGTTACTAGTTATGAAGCAGTGACTCTACATGAGGCTACCAGGCCACAGAGATAGTTAGTTTAGTTACTAGTTATGAAGCAGTGACTCTACATGAGGCTACCAGGCCACAGAGATAGTTAGTTTAGTTACTAGTTGTGAAGCAGTGACTCTATGAGGCTACCAGCCCACAGAGATAGTTAGTTTAGTTACTAGTTATGAAGCAGTGACTCTACATGAGGCTACCAGGCCACAGAGATAGTTAGTTTAGTTACTAGTTGTGAAGCAGTGACTCTACATGAGGCTACCAGCCCACAGAGATAGTTAGTTTAGTTACTAGTTGTGAAGCAGTGACTCTATGAGGCTACCAGGCCACAGAGATAGTTAGTTTAGTTACTAGTTGTGAAGCAGTGACTCTATGAGGCTACCAGCCCACAGAGATAGTTAGTTTAGTTACTAGTTATGAAGCAGTGACTCTATGAGGCTACCAGCCCACAGAGATAGTTAGTTTAGTTACTAGTTGTGAAGCAGTGACTCTATGAGGCTACCAGGCCACAGAGATAGTTAGTTTAGTAACTAGTTATGAA
>NC_136793.1:3439012-3441512 GCF_951216825.1 Electrona antarctica
AATAGTTCCAATGGCATCTAAATGTAAGGTATGCTTATTGGTGTTGCGAGGATGAGGGGGTACCTGGGAAGCATTCTTCCCCCCCAAGGGGTACCTGGGCCAACAACGTTTGGGAACCCCTGAGGTAGGGGGCTGCGGGGTGGAAGGCAGGGGTCGCGAGACAAGGCCAAAGCATTTCCAGGGGGTCCCCAGAGGCGGTCCCCAGAGGGGTCCCCAGAGGGGGTCCCCAGCCAAAGAAATTGAGAATCCCTGGTATAGAGGGTATGCACATGCACAAAGTGAGTTTAACGTTGTTTAATACAATCAGATAGGACTTTCTGATTGGATGTATGGGGCTGTCAATCAGATAGGACTTTTCTGTTTGGATGTATGGGCTGTCAATCAGATAGGACTTTTCTGTTTGGATGTATGGGGCTGTCAATCAGATAGGACTTTTCTGTTTGGATGTATGGGGCTGTCAATCAGATAGGACTTTTCTGTTTGGATGTATGGGGCTGTCAATCAGATAGGACTTTTCTGTTTGGATGTATGGGGCTGTCAATCAGATAGGACTTTTCTGTTTGGATGTATGGGGCTGTCAATCAGATAGGACTTTTCTGTTTGGATGTATGGGCTGTCAATCAGATAGGACTTTTCTGTTTGGATGTATGGGGCTGTCAATCAGATAGGACTTTCTGATTGGATGTATGGGCTGTCAATCAGATAGGACTTTTCTGATTGGATGTATGGGGCTGTCAATCAGATAGGACTTTCTGATTGGATGTATGGGCTGTCAATCAGATAGGACTTTCTGATTGGATGTATGGGCTGTCAATCAGATAGGACTTTCTGATTGGATGTATGGGGCTGTCAATCAGATAGGACTTTCTGATTGGATGTATGGGCTGTCAATCAGATAGGACTTTTCTGATTGGATTTCGGATTCTGACGGATGGATTCGGGAGTTATTGGGAATATATATTTTTTTTTTCTAGGTACCTGGTGAGCATGCTGGCTCTGTCGGGTCACGGGGTCACCTGGGTGTGTGGGACCCTCATCTGTCTGAGCCAGACCCAGACCATGGCTGGACAGGAGGTCCTGGTCAACCTGCTGATGGGTGACACGCACACACACGCACGCACGCACGCACGCACACACACACACAATTACACACCAATTACACTGCGTGAAAAGAGGAGTTAACGGGCAATGTTCACTGTATTTTGCCCGTAAACCTCAAGTTTAGCAGCATACAGTAATATACAGGTGTGATGGTACAACTCGGGAGTTTACCGGAGTTTGTTGGAAAGTTTAACGGGAGTTTCCTGTAATTTACACATCCGTATTCCATGCTTTTTGCGCAGTGTTAATTATTATCAATTACATCAATTCACCCCATGAAGCCTTGTGGAAAACAGACGGACCGGTACAGCCTGTTATAAACTCTACGGCTGTGCTGTTTGTAAAATGAGCTCACAGAGACCCTCCCAGTGTGCTGTTTGTAAAATGAGCTCACAGAGACCCTACCAGTGAGTGTGCTGTTTGTAAAATGAGCTCACAGAGACCCTCCCAGTGTGCTGTTTGTAAAATGAGCTCACAGAGACCCTACCAGTGTGCTGTTTGTAAAATGAGCTCACAGAGACCCTCCCAGTGTGCTGTTTGTAAAATGAGCTCACAGAGACCCTACCAGTGAGTGTGCTGTTTGTAAAATGAGCTCACAGAGACCCTCCCAGTGTGCTGTTTGTAAAATGAGCTCACAGAGACCCTACCAGTGTGCTGTTTGTAAAATGAGCTCACAGAGACCCTACCAGTGTGCTGTTTGTAAAATTAGCTCACAGAGACCCTACCAGTGTGCTGTTTGTAAAATGAGCTCACAGAGACCCTACCAGTGTGCTGTTTGTAAAATGAGCTCACAGAGACCCTACCAGTGTGCTGTTTGTAAAATGAGCTCACAGAGACCCTACCAGTGTGCTGTTTGTAAAATGAGCTCACAGAGACCCTACCAGTGTGCTGTTTGTAAAATGAGCTCACAGAGACCCTACCAGTGTGCTGTTTGTAAAATGAGCTCACAGAGACCCTCCCAGTGTGCTGTTTGTAAAATTAGCTCACAGAGACCCTACCAGTGTGCTGTTTGTAAAATGAGCTCACAGAGACCCTCCCAGTGTGCTGTTTGTAAAATGAGCTCACAGAGACCCTACCAGTGTGCTGTTTGTAAAATGAGCTCACAGAGACCCTCCCAGTGTGCTGTTTGTAAAATGAGCTCACAGAGACCCTCCCAGTGTGCTGTTTGTAAAATGAGCTCACAGAGACCCTCCCAGTGTGCTGTTTGTAAAATGAGCTCACAGAGACCCTACCAGTGTGCTGTATGTGTGGATTGAGCCCCCCCCCCCCCCATTCTTCCCTTTCTTTGTTTTGATGATGGAACTCTAAAAAACTCCAAAAACTATTTCACACACTTTTATTACATGTAAAACTATGATGTGACATTATAGATGATTCTCTTTAGATAATCTGATGACCC
>NC_136793.1:3444012-3560262 GCF_951216825.1 Electrona antarctica
TTTATGGACCCATAATAGTGATTATTAATTAATTAAGTTTTGCCATAATCATGTCTTTTGCCATGAAGCTTTAAGGTGGCGACTGTGGCTCAAGAGGTAGAGCAGGTCGTCCAATGATCCATGGGTCGGCGGTTCGAATCCTGGCTCCTCCTGTCTACATGTCGAAGTGTCCTTGGGCAAGACACTGAACCCCACCTTGCATGACTTCCGCTGCAATCGGTGTATGAATGTGTGTGTGAATGGGTGAATGTAATGCACAATCTATGTAAAGCGCCTTGGATAAAGGCGCTATATAAATGCACCATTTACCATTTACCATTTAAGGTACGGCCATGACAGCAATGGTAGGAAAAAATATATATAATATTAATTATATTCTCTGGAGTGAGTGTGGAACTATAGTGGCCCTCTGGTGTGAGTGTGGAAATATAGTGGCCCTCTGGAGTGAGTGTGGAAATATAGTGGCCCTCTGGTGTGAGTGTGGAAATATAGTGGCCCTCTGGTGTGAGTGTGGAAATATAGTGGCCCTCTGGAGTGAGTGTGGAAATATAGTGGCCCTCTGGTGTGAGTGTGGAAATATAGTGGCCCTCTGGAGTGAGTGTGGAACTATAGTGGCCCTCTGGAGTGAGTGTGGAACTGTAGTGGCCCTCTGGAGTGAGTGTGGAACTATAGTGGCCCTCTGGAGTGAGTGTGGAACTATAGTGGTCCTCTGGAGTGAGTGTGGAAATATAGTGGCCCTCTGGAGTGAGTGTGGAAATATAGTGGCCCTCTGGAGTGAGTGTGGAAATATAGTGGCCCTCTGGAGTGAGTATGGAACTATAGTGGCCCTCTGGAGTGAGTGTGGAACTATAGTGGCCCTCTGGAGTGAGTATGGAACTATAGTGGCCCTCTGGAGTGAGTATGGAACTATAGTGGCCCTCTGGAGTGAGTATGGAACTATAGTGGCCCTCTGGAGTGACTGTGGAACTATAGTGGCCCTCTGGAGTGAGTGTGGAACTATAGTGGCCCTCTGGAGTGAGTGTGGAACTATAGTGGCCCTCTGGAGTGAGTGTGGAACTATAGTGGCCCTCTGGAGTGAGTATGGAACTATAGTGGCCCTCTGGAGTGAAAAATGTTAATTTAACCATGGAACCAAATGGACCCGTTATAGTGTCCATTTGGTTCCAATGTTAAATTTGTACACTCAGAGTTACAGAACCAAGGGTTCATTTGGTTCCAAACTAACATTTAGCTGGTGGACCCCGTGGAACTCCCTCAAGGACCCCTAGGGGTCCCCGGACCCCACTTTGGGAACCACTGCTGTTGCTGTTGGCCAGTTATTATTCAAATGTGTTATTTTAATTTGGATGATTAGGAAAACAATGACAGTAAAACTATTGTTTCCTACATAAAATGGTAAATGGTTCATTTATATAGCTTAGCACCTTTATCCAAGGCACTTTACATAGGTTGTGCATTACATTCACCCATTCACACATATTTTCACTACTTCCTAAACATAGATTTTCTAATTTGTGGAATTTTTACATTTTTGTATTTTGTAGTTCATGAAAAGTTTTGCATAGTTTTGAAATAATATTTAAAAACTAAATTTAGGAAACAAAAAAATAAACAAATAAAGGGACCCATGAAAATGTGTCCGTGGCCCACAGATGGGTCCCGACCCACAGTCTGGGAACCACCGGTCTAAAAAAAACCCGACTGGTCACGTGGTGTTTTGAACCTCGGCAACAACCGATCTACAAGCTCACACCGCGACCTGTGTGTGTGCGTGTGTGTGTGTGTGTGTGTGTGTGTGTGTGTGTGTGTGTGTGTGTGTGTGTGTGTGTGTGTGTGTGTGTGTGTGTGTGTGTGTGTGTGTGTGTGTGTGAGAGAGAGCTTGTAGCTCGGCCGTCTTCGACGCACGCGCGACACCCACGTATACACTCACCGCGGCTGCGCAGTAGAGTAGAGTGTCCGTGACCGGAGTTGCCATGTCCGCTTGAAATATACGGAAGGGTCCCATTTGGTTCCATTTGTTACATTCTCAGAGTTACAGAGTCATAAGGGTCCATTTGGTTCCAAACTATCATTTATCTGGGGACCCCCTGGAACTCCCTCAGGGACCCCTGGGGGGTCCCCGGACCCCACTTTGGGAACCACTGGCTGGTATAGTTGCTTGCATCTTGTTGTTTTCCTAGAGCTGCTTTCCTTACTTCTCTCACAGATTCTGGCAACCTGGCAACACACAGCCCTGTCAGTGACGTCACGCCCAGCAGCAGCACATTGTGCTAAACAACATTCATGACTTTAATTAACTTTAATCATTAATTAATGCATTCATTCATTCATTAAGACTCGTTCATTAAGCAGCGTGTAGTTCCTCTTGGTCTCCGGGTGGTGGCGCTGCTCCGCTGCTGAACAACAACAACACGGTACGGTCACTTTGACAATGTTTATTTATCTATACTAACACAGCTAGCATGGTTAGCATTAGCTTCCCCCGTCCACACAACACAGGGAGGAGCTAATGCTGTCTGTCTGTGTCTGTCTGTGTCTGCCTGCCTGCCTGCCTGTCTCTCTGTCTCTCTGCCTGCCTGCCTGCCTGCCTGTCTCTCTGTCTCTCTGCCTGCCTGCCTGCCTGCCTGCCTGCCTGTCTGTCTGTCTGTCTGCCTGCCTGCCTGTCTGTCTGTCTGTCTGTCTCTCTGCCTGCCTGCCTGCCTGTCTGTCTGTCTGTCTGTCTGTCTGTCTGTCTGTCTGTCTGTCTCTCTGCCTGCCTGCCTGCCTGCCTGTCTGTCTGTCTCTCTGCCTGCCTGCCTGTCTCTCTGCCTGCCTGCCTGTCTGTCTGTCTCTCTGTCTGTCTGTCTGTCTGTCTGTTTGCCTGCCTGCCTGCCTGCCTGCTTGCCTGTCTGTCTGTCTGTCTGTCTGTCTCTCTGTCTCTCTGCCTGCCTGCATGTCTCTCTGTCTCTCTGCCTGCCTGCCTGCCTGTCTGTCTGTCTGTCTGTCTGTCTGTCTGTCTGTTATTGACTGAACAACAGTTTGCATATAAAGCACAGTACAGTACAGCCTGTTTCAGAGGTCAGAGGTCATCATAATTGGCTTGTGGACATTTTTGTCAAAATTAAAACCTTATCCACAACACAATGTGAGACACCAGGAACGCATACATAGAGCCCTGAATGAGTGTAACAAATGGAACCAAATGGACCCTGTGTGGGTCCATTTGGTTCCACATGTTACACTGTCATGATTCTTGATGACTATTATTTTGTATGTATTTGATTCCTATATTTTTATTTTGTTTGATGTATTGCCATGTGTTGTTCTTACTTACCGTTACCGTAAATCGCTCTGGATTAAGAACGTCTGATAAATATAAATTGTATCAGACGTAATTGTATCAATTGTAAATTGAAGGGGTATACTAGATAGAAAAGGTATCTGATGAAGAGATATGCCAGGGACCCCCATAAGAGAAGGTTTTTTAACTTCTCATGGCTGATTCTCAACCCGTTTAATTTCAATGACCCCCAGTTTGACATGCATTAGGCTACGGACCCCCATTTAATGGCATTTCTATCTGTTAATTTAACTCTGAGAGTGTACAAATGGAACCGGGGGGAGATCGTGTTTTTTTTATCCTTAAAAAAACATGTCAACTCAATTCCATTGTAACTAAGATATTCTGTGTAAGATTCTTCAGGGAGTTTAAAACTCCCTGAAGGTGAATTATCTCCCGACAATGACCACCTAGCCAGATATTATCCCTGTTATTACATGGAGCTACACAACAATGACCACCTAGCCAGATATTATCCCTGTTATTACATGGAGCTACACAACAATGACCACCTAGCCAGATATTATCCCTCTTATTACATGGAGCTACACAACAATGACCACCTAGCCAGATATTATCCCTCTTATTACATGGAGCTACACAACAATGACCACCTAGCCAGATATTATCCCTCTTATTACATGGAGCTACACAACAATGACCACCTAGCCAGATATTATCCCTCTTATTACATGGAGCTACACAACAATGACCACCCAGCCAGATATTATCCCTCTTATTACATGGAGCTACACAACAATGACCACCTAGCCAGATATTATCCCTCTTATTACATGGAGCTACACAACAATGACCACCTAGCCAGATATTATCCCTCTTATTACATGGAGCTACACAACAATGACCACCCAGCCAGATATTATCCCTCTTATTACATGGAGCTACACAACAATGACCACCTAGCCAGATATTATCCCTCTTATTACATGGAGCTACACAACAAAAAAGTATTCCATAAGTTGGCACTGGCTGCGTCTGCCCAGCTGCAGGGCTGGAGCACTGTCTGAAAACAAGGAAGTGAAAATATAGCCTAATCCAATTTTGGGTTACTGCTTTGTCTATTTCTCGGCTCAAATGTTTTCAAAAACATTTTTTAGAGCAAAGCAAAGTTACTATATTTACCCAGGGTATCTGGGCTAAGCTCAAGAACTTGTTTCCAGCCAGGCCCTGCTCATAGAACATTTCATGGTAGTGGTTCAATGCCTTGCTCAAGGGCACTTCAGCGTTGGTAATTTTAACGTGTCGGACCGCTGATTCGAACTGGCGACCTTCCGGTATCAAGACCGCTCCGCAATCCGTTCGGCCACCGCTGCCTCAATTGCATTGTTTGAGCATTGTTTAGCTGTAAATGACTGTGTGTGTGTGTGTGTGTGTGTGTGTGTGTGTGTGTGTGTGTGTGTGTGTGTGTGTGTCGGCAGTAAATCAAGCGGGGCGCAGCAGGTGCTCCGAGGGTTTGATTAGCCCATTCTGTGCTGCGCTACGAGCTTGTAGATCTGCTTAAAATCTGCTTTAAATCATGAAAATGTGGCACAAATCTTTGAATATATATTCTTTCAGAGCGAATGTTTTTAACTCAAATCTTTACTTCTGGGGGGGGGTCCCTGGAACAACATATTTTCAGATGGGGGGCGGCGGCCAAACACATATATTTTTGGGGTCCTTGACATGAAATATTGAGCACCACTGATACAGAAACGAGAAATGAGGTTTTTCAGAAAACTGTCTGGACATTTTTTTAATTTTGACGTCAGGCCTAAATGGGTTTATTAGCCAGCGGTCTGTTATCAAGACATAACGCACCGATTGGCCAATCAGAATCAAGCATTCAACCAAGCCATGTTATAAAAAAATACAATACTAATAATTATTATTATTTGTATTGTTATTAGATGTCGGAAGACAAGAAACAGGATCACCACGACCACATCAAGTCTGGATCCAAGGTACGCTGTGAGCTTGTAGATCTGCTATTGTAAGCTGCAGTATTTTTACACGCTGTAGGCTTGTAGATCTGCTATTGTAAGCTATGGTATTTTAACACACTGAGCTTGTAGATCTGCTATTGTAAGCTACAGTATTTTAACACACTGTGATCTTGTAGATCTGCTATTGTAAGCTGCAGTATTTTTTTAACACACTGTGAGCTTGTAGATCTGCTATTGTAAGCTACGGTACTTTGATGCTGTCCTATAATGTTGATGTCGTCCTCACTGCAGTTTTAATTTTGTCGACTAAAACACTAAGATTTGAGTCAGTGTTGTTTTCGTCGACTAAAACTAAGACGAAAAATGTTCGTCGACTACCTTTTTTTCCACTGACGAAAACTAAATGGAAACTAAATAAAAACTATAGGCTAATATAATACATTTTGTCAGCAATTAAAAACCAGACTAAAATGTTAGGAAGGGACTAGTGGACAAGAGATCCAGTATAAGTCATTTTACACTTGGATGCATGCTGAAAATAGCCGATCTACAAGCTATAAGTGTATGATCAGCCATTACGACAGCAGCAAGGCCCGCCAAAATACATTTTAGTCGACTAAATCAACTGTAGATTTATTCGACTAAAATCCTATGATATTTAGTTGACCAAAACTAGACTTAACACTAAAACATTCCAGGTGACTAAAATGTGACTAAAACTAAATGGAAACTATTCAAGAGACTATTATGACTAAAACTAAAATAGAAATTTGCTGCCAAAAAACCACTGATTTGAGTCTACTTGTTCTACAGCCCATTAGGGCATTAAGCAACTAGTCGACTAGTTTATTAGTCGACTAGTAAATCCACTAGTCGACCTTGCTGGTACTAGTTGACTAGTTGATATCTTTATCTTTATTTTTTCCCAATTGTGTAAGCCTCAATATCAGGTAGATTATAGTTATAGTCACCAATGTACTTTTTTTTTTACATAATAGGTGGTTAAACAACTAGTCGACTAGTTGACTAGTAAACTAGGCAACTAGTCAACTAGTAAAAATGACTAGAAGTGAATGCCCTACAGCCCATTGATGATATGCACGAGGCGGCCATCTTGTCAGCAAGATGATACCTAGGTGATACTTCCCATAGAGAACCCATTCATCCAATCAGAACAGTCCTCTCTAATTCTATAAAACAACGTCAAACTCACCAACATTGCAGCTGTAGGGAAAGCTTGAATTATCCTCTTTCAATCTTTCAACCTTTACTCTTTCAAAGTAAAGGTTTTGTTTCAAAAAATTCTTTCTTTCTGTCCAGAAATTATTTTTTTCCTAAGTGTCAGAGTTTGGAAGCGCTCTTTATCAGTAAAGAAACCTGCATTATGTGCAAATTATAAACAGGTGGTACACATGGGTTGTTGAGTGATAGGCTGCGTTTCGAATTGCTTCATGTACTTTTTATTTGCATTGTAATCCCCATAGGGTTTTTTCAGATTGCCTCATATAAGAACTGTTTGAAAAATAAACAAATCATCCGGGCCGTTTCACTCATTTGGATATGAAGAATCAACTGACTACAAGAAACCAGTCAAAACTAGGAACAGACTGTATCAAATAAGTGACAGCAGGCTGTCGTAAAGAGTCACCTTCCTGACAAGGACAGTGACTGCAGGCTGTCACCTCCCTGACAAGGACAGTGACTGCAGGCTGTCACCCCCCTGACAAGGACAGTGACTGCAGGCTGTCACCCCCCTGACAAGGACAGTGACTGCAGGCTGTCACCCCCCTGACAAGGACAGTGACTGCAGGCTGTCACCCCCCTGACAAGGACAGTGACTACAGGCTGTCACCTCCCTGACAAGGACAGTGACTGCAGGCTGTCACCTCCCTGACAAGGACAGTGACTGCAGGCTGTCACCTCCCTGACAAGGACAGTGACTGCAGGCTGACACCTCCCTGACAAGGACAGTGACTGCAGGCTGACACCTCCCTGACAAGGACAGTGACTGCAGGCTGTCACCCCCCTGACAAGGACAGTGACTGCAGGCTGTCACCCCCCTGACAAGGACAGGCTGTCACCCCCCTGACAAGGACAGGCTGTCACCTCCCTGACAAGGACAGTGACTGCAGGCTGTCACCCCCCTGACAAGGACAGTGACTGCAGGCTGTCACCTCCCTGACAAGGACAGTGACTGCAGGCTGTCACCCCCCTGACAAGGACAGTGACTGCAGGCTGTCACCTCCCTGACAAGGACAGGCTGTCACCTCCCTGACAAGGACAGGCTGTCACCTCCCTGACAAGGACAGTGACTGCAGGCTGTCACCTCCCTGACAAGGACAGGGATACGGCCAAAAATAGCCGATCTATAAGCAACGCGACGTCCGTGTTGTGATTGATTTATTGATTGAAAAATGTATTAACACTTTGCAGAATTACAGTACATTTCAAGCACAAACTCAATACAAAGGCTGTTAACTGTGAGTGGACGACCCAATTAAGCATTACACTTGTTTCCAATAGGGTCCACAATGTTCAATTCATCAAAAACATTTAGAGACGTACAAATAGACACTTCTATATAGACAAAGGACAGAACAGGAATTCTTCATAAAGGAGGTAAAAAGGGAAAAGAAACATATACAGTGAGGGAAAAAAAGGGGTGGGCGGTGGGGGGGATTCACGTTCAGCTCCGTTCATTTGTTTTCCTTGGAGGAGCTGCGTTGGGTCCCCAAGTCGGCTCCGTGGCCGTACCTTGAGTTGGCTGTGTGGCCGTGAGCTTGTAGATCGGGTACTTTTAGTAAAGAATTACCAAAAGTAGCCGATCTACAAGCTCTGCTCACAATACGGACGTTTGGCGTCAACAGAAACAGCAGTCCAATAAATTACTAGTAAGTTTTAATGTATTTATCGCAATTCAATGAAATAATGTTATTAGATAAAATATTTTTTCATGGCAGGAATTAATGCATATTAATAAAACATATGTTCGTGACACAATGAATGTGTCTCACATGCATGTTTTTAGCCTATGTTTGTGATAAAGAATCTCACAAATATATTCTACAGCAAGCAACTGATTCCTCTCCTAACGTCATGCGCTGGGCCTGGGTGGTACAATGAATCAGATTAGTAATACTATTGCACATTTGTGTTGATTTCTTTCGCTGGTTCAACTTCTGCTTCTTCTGAGTTGGAGCGCATGAGTGCATGCATGCAGAAGCAGCGCACGTGCGCAAACGCGTGCATGTGCACTCAAGAGCGAGCTTGCGCAATGCATTATGGGGTAGCTTTGCTTCGCTGTGTTTTTGTAGTGACCATCGGATGGTCCCTACAACTCCCGGTGCATTGTGGGATACTTCAGTCCACTACATTAGGGTGCAAAAATGCTCACTACATATTCGGACACTATAACAAAATGGCGGAACCCCAAAGTAGTGCACTATATGGGGCATAGGGAGTGAATTCGAACGCAGCCATAGTCAACGGGCTTCCAAACTCCAGCACTTAGATAAAAATACCTGCAAGGAATTTCTTGACAGGAAGTAGCTCATAACATGTCTACGGTGGATTTTTATGAAACAAACGCTTTACAGATTGAAAGAGGATAATTCAAGCTTTCGTGAGTTTGACGTTATTTAATACAATTAGAGGGGACTTTATCTGATTGTATTAAATAACATCAAACTCACCAACATTGCAGCATAATTAATAATAATTAATAATGTAATTGTTTTTCTGTGTGGATGAATGGGCTGTCTATGGGAAGTTGCACCTAGGTAGCACCTTGCTGGCAAGATGGCCGCCTCGTGCTTGATTGATTGATTGATTGATTGATTGAAATATTTATTAACAGTTTGCAGAATTACAGTACATTTCAAGCACAAACGCAATACAAAGACTGTTAACTGTGAGTGGACGACCCAATTAAGCATTACACTTGTTTACAAGAGGGTCCACCATGTTCAATTCATCAAAACATTTAGAGACGTACAAATAGACACTTCTATATAGTCAAAGAACAGAACAGGAATTCATCATAAAGGAGGTAAAAAGGGAAAATAAACATTTACAGTTTTTCGAAGTTCCCTTCGAGCTGCTACACACCAACCAAGGAGTTGGTGTGGTTTGGGCTTTAGACTAAATCTGAATTTTTACTGTCAAAATGAACTCTCTCTCTCTCTCTCTGTTTGTGCGTGCGTGCGTGCGTGTGTGCGTGCGTGCGTGTGTGTTCCAGTCCAACCCAGCCAAGCCCAACTACAGTGTGAAGTTCACCCTGGCCGGACACACCAAGGCTGTCTCATCTGTCAAGTTCAGCCCCAATGGAGAGTGGCTAGCCTCCTCCTGTAAGGACAATACCACCTTAAATATATATACCACCTTAAATATATATACCACCTTAAACCATTCAGCCCCAATGGAGAGTGGCTAGCCTCCTCCTGTAAGGACAATACCACCTTAAATATATATACCACCTTAAATATATATACCACCTTAAGCCATTCAGCCCCAATGGAGAGTGGCTGGCCTCCTCCTGTAAGGACAATACCACCTTAAATATATATACCACCTTAAATATATATACCACCTTAAATATATATACCACCTTAAGCCATTCAGCCCCAATGGAGAGTGGCTAGCCTCCTCCTGTAAGGACAATACCACCTTAAATATATATATACCACCTTAAATATATATACCACCTTAAGCCATTCAGCCCCAATGGAGAGTGGCTGGCCTCCTCCTGTAAGGACAATACCACCTTAAATATATATACCACCTTAAATATATATATACACCACCTTATTCAATGACATATTTAAAGTTTTGCGTCTGAGCAGCTAATTGTTGTCACACGGTGGTGTGTGTGTGTGTGTGTGTGTGTGTGTGTGTGTGTGTGTGTGTGTGTGTGTGTGTGTGTGTGTGTGTGTGTGTGTGTGTGTGTGTGTGTGTGTGTGTGTGTGTGTGTGTGTGTGTGTGTGTGTGTGTGTGTGTGTGTGTGTGCAGCTGCGGACAAGCTGATAAAGATCTGGGGAGCGTTCGACGGGAAGTTTGAGAAGTCCATCGCTGGACACAAACTGGTGAGTCTGTCTGTCTGTCTGTCTGTCTGTCTGTCTGTCTGTCTGTCTGTCTGTGTCTGAGAACCTGAGAACAGATTCTACAAAATATCTTGTAAATCCTGACAGTTTTCTGAAAAACTGTGGCCAAATTTGACTGGACTGCCATTGGATTTTTTGTAATTTCGTTTTGGTCACGACCCACGGGTTGAGAACCCCTGCTCTAGTATGTGAAGAGTCTTCCTGTGTTGCTGCACCCGATCCCCGCCTTATCAATCCATTGAATTGGCAAGTTGTCATGAATTGTCACCCATTCGTCTGGGCCCAGTAGGTTCCTACTGGCCTACCAGGAGATTCTGGTAGACGCTGTCAGCCAGTTCTATCGTTGACACCATGTTAATGCCTGTGCTGTCACGTGAGGGTTAGGGTTAGAGTTAGGGGGTTAGGGTTAGGGGGTTAGGGTTAGGGTTAGGGTTAGGGTTAGGGTTGGGGTTAGGGTTAGGGTTGGGGTTAGGGTTAGGGTTAAGGTTAACCCTAACCCTAACCCTCACGTGACAGCACAGGCATTAACATGGTGTCAACGATAGAACTGGCTGACAGCGTCTACCAGAATCTCCTGGTAGGCCAGTAGGGACCTACTGGGCCCAGACGAATGGGTGACAATTCATGACAACTTGCCAATTCAATGGATTGATAAGGTGGGGATCGGCTGGTTATGAACTCATTTTGGAAGGAAAACAAAGTGCTTCGCACAACCTGAACCCATGTAGTCTCTCTGGATGGATGATGTCACAGTGACATCAGCGGTGATGTCATATCTGTGGTGGGTGTGTCCAGGGCATCTCTGACGTGTCGTGGTCGTCTGACTCCGCCCTGCTAGTCTCCGCCTCCGACGACAAGACGCTGAAGATCTGGGACGGAAGCTCTGTAAGACGCACGCACACACACACACATATGCACGCACGTCACACATACATACATATTACATAGACATTAAAGGGACACAGTAACTGTCTGTCTGTCTGTCTTAAAGGAGAAGTGTCTGAAGACATTAAAGGGACACAGACAGTAACTGTCTGTCTGTCTGTCTGTCTTAAAGGGGAAGTGTCTGAAGACATTAAAGGGACACAGTAACTGTCTGTCTGTCTGTCTGTCTGTCTTAAAGGGGAAGTGTCTGAAGACATTAAAGGGACACAGTAACTACGTCTTCTGTTGCAACTTCAACCCTCAGTCCAACCTGGTGGTGTCTGGATCGGTAAGACTGTGTGTGTGTGTGTGTGTGTGTGTGTGTGTGTGTGTGTGTGTGTGTGTGTGTGTGTGTGTGTGTGTGTGTGTGTGTGTGTGTGTGTGTGTGTGTGTGTGTGTGTGTGTGTGTGTGTGTGTGTGTGTGTGTGTGTGTGCGCGTGTGCGTGATGACCTCAAGAATAGATGTGTTGAATACTATGAATGTACTATTCTATGTCGTTTTTCTCTTAACTCTATAAATGCGGCAAGCTGTTAGCATAAACCCCAGTTCTATTAGTATATACCAGTATACATTTACTGTCTAACTTCTTATCCTGTGTGCGTGCGTGTGTGTGCGCGTGTGTGTGTGTGTGTGTGTGTGTGTGTGTGTGTGTGTGTGCGCGTGTGTGTGTGTGCGTGTGTGTGTAGTTTGATGAGAGTGTGCGTATTTGGGATGTGAAAACAGGAAAGTGTCTGAAGACTTTACCCGCCCACTCCGACCCAGTGTCCGCTGTAAGTTAATTACACAACCAGCTAATTATGCATCTCGTTAAGTTAATTAAACAACAAGTGATGTGGCAAATTTGTACACTATAGAGCACCGAAGTCCTGACGTCACTGCCCTCTACTATCAGCAGAGGGCGCCAGTCCCATGGTTTGTGTATTTTTTTATAAGCATTGTACTCTCCATAGGGGGATTTTAGATCGCCTCATATAAGAACTGTGTTTGAAAAATAAACCGATCACCCCGGCCTTTTCACTCATATGGATATGAAGCATCGACGGAAGGTGGAAATGTACAAATATACCCAAAGAGTAACAAAATAAGCGTTAGAAACGAGCCAAACGGCCCAGGCGGTGGCGTAACCGTCTGGGCACCCGACTGGTAATCCAGTCGCAGTGTGCCGCGGGTTCGACTCCCGAGCCCGACACAGCCTTTACTGCATGTCTTCCCCCATCTCTCTCCCGTTTCCTGTCAGCCTACTGTCTGTCCCTTCAAAAACCAATAAAAGGCGTAAGCCGCAAAAAAATATCTTAAAAAAGAAAAAAAAAGAAACGAGCCAAACAACCCAGAGACTACATTTCCGGGTAGGCTGCTTCTGCCCGCAGCCCGTCGCACAACAGAAACTGAACGTTAATTACGTTTATTTTAATTTTAATTTTATTGATATATATGCTACAGTACCGGCAGTACACAATACATATCAAGTACACTGTATCTCAAGTTCAAGTACATAGACTAAGATGTACTGTGCATGGGCTAATATCACAACAGTTAGTACGAGTCGAGTCACCACCAGCTGAGCTTACGTCAACGAGGAATCTCAGGAACGCAATATGTTGACAGCTGTGCGTGACGTATATGCTCAGCAACATTGCATTCATATGTAGTTTCAAGGCTTTTGCGGTCACATCATTAACGACGCACAGCCACCCCCTGACAGAAACACCAGGGTGGTCGGTTTATTTTTAAAACACAGTTCTTATATGAAGCGACATAAAATCGCCCTATGGAGATTTCAATACAAATAAAAAACCTATAAACCTGTGTGTTGGTGCCCTCTACTGAAAGTGACGTCAGACTTCGGTGCTCTATAGCGGTTGAGGAATAATTATTGCTGAAGCTGTCTCAAGTGGTTCAAAGGGATATTGAGAGAGAGAGAGAGAGAGAGAGGGGGGGATGAAGGGGGGGAGAGAGAGAGAGAGGGAGAGAGAGAGAGAGAGACAGAGCAGACAGAACAGACAGAACAGACAGACAACGGTGAGAGAGTTGAGTGGGAGTCAGCGAGAATTAACGATGCATTTGTATTTGACCCTGACTTCAGAATGCATCGTATTCTGTTGTATTGACTTCAGAATGCATCGTATTCTGTTGTATTGACTTCAGAATGCATCGTATTCTGTTGTATTGACTTCAGAATGCATCGTATTCTGTTGTATTGATCCCTGACTTCAGAATGCATCGTATTCTGTTGTATTGGACCCTGACTTCAGAATGCATCGTATTCTGTTGTATTGACTTCAGAATGCATCGTATTCTGTTGTATTGACTTCAGAATGCATCGTATTCTGTTGTATTGATCCCTGACTTCAGAATGCATCGTATTCTGTTGTATTGGACCCTGACTTCAGAATGCATCGTATTCTGTTGTATTGGACCCTGACTTCAGAATGCATCGTATTCTGTTGTATTGGAACCAGACTTCAGAATGCATCGTATTCTGTTGTATTGATCCCTGACTTCAGAATGCATCGTATTCTGTTGTATTGGACCCTGACTTCAGAATGCATCGTATTCTGTTGTATTGGACCCTGACTTCAGAATGCATCGTATTCTGTTGTATTGGACCCAGACTTCAGAATGCATCGTATTCTGTTGTATTGGACCCTGACTTCAGAATGCATCGTATTCTGTTGTATTGGAACCAGACTTCAGAATGCATCGTATTCTGTTGTATTGGAACCAGACTTCAGAATGCATCGTATTCTGTTGTATTGGACCCTGACTTCAGAATGCATCGTATTCTGTTGTATTGGAACCAGACTTCAGAATGCATCGTATTCTGTTGTATTGGACCCTGACTTCAGAATGCATCGTATTCTGTTGTATTGGACCCTGACTTCAGAATGCATCGTATTCTGTTGTATTGGACCCTGACTTCAGAATGCATCGTATTCTGTTGTATTGGACCCTGACTTCAGAATGCATCGTATTCTGTTGTATTGGACCCTGACTTCAGAATGCATCGTATTCTGTTGTATTGGACCCTGACTTCAGAATGCATCGTATTCTGTTGTATTGATCCCTGACTTCAGAATGCATCGTATTCTGTTGTATTGACTTCAGAATGCATCGTATTCTGTTGTATTGGACCCTGACTTCAGAATGCATCGTATTCTGTTGTATTGACTTCAGAATGCATCGTATTCTGTTGTATTGAACCCTGACTTCAGAATGCATCGTATTCTGTTGTATTGACTTCAGAATGCATCGTATTCTGTTGTATTGAACCCTGACTTCAGAATGCATCGTATTCTGTTGTATTGACTTCAGAATGCATCGTATTCTGTTGTATTGAGCCCTGACTTCAGAATGCATCGTATTCTGTTGTATTGACTTCAGAATGCATCGTATTCTGTTGTATTGAACCCTGACTTCAGAATGCATCGTATTCTGTTGTATTGTACCCTGACTTCAGAATGCATCGTATTCTGTTGTATTGGAACCAGACTTCAGAATGCATCGTATTCTGTTGTATTGGACCCTGACTTCAGAATGCATCGTATTCTGTTGTATTGGACCCTGACTTCAGAATGCATCGTATTCTGTTGTATTGGACCCTGACTTCAGAATGCATCGTATTCTGTTGTATTGAACCCTGACTTCAGAATGCATCGTATTCTGTTGTATTGGACCCTGACTTCAGAATGCATCGTATTCTGTTGTATTGGAACCAGACTTCAGAATGCATCGTATTCTGTTGTATTGGAACCAGACTTCAGAATGCATCGTATTCTGTTGTATTGGACCCTGACTTCAGAATGCATCGTATTCTGTTGTATTGGAACCAGACTTCAGAATGCATCGTATTCTGTTGTATTGGAACCAGACTTCAGAATGCATCGTATTCTGTTGTATTGATCCCTGACTTCAGAATGCATCGTATTCTGTTGTATTGGAACCAGACTTCAGAATGCATCGTATTCTGTTGTATTGACTTCAGAATGCATCGTATTCTGTTGTATTGGACCCTGACTTCAGAAGGCATCGTATTCTGTTGTATTGATCCCTGACTTCAGAATGCATCGTATTCTGTTGTATTGGACCCAGACTTCAGAATGCATCGTATTCTGTTGTATTGAACCCTGACTTCAGAATGCATCGTATTCTGTTGTATTGGACCCTGACTTCAGAATGCATCGTATTCTGTTGTATTGGACCCTGACTTCAGAATGCATCGTATTCTGTTGTATTGAACCCTGACTTCAGAATGCATCGTATTCTGTTGTATTGAACCCTGACTTCAGAATGCATCGTATTCTGTTGTATTGAACCCTGACTTCAGAATGCATCGTATTCTGTTGTATTGAACCCTGACTTCAGAATGCATCGTATTCTGTTGTATTGGACCCTGACTTCAGAATGCATCGTATTCTGTTGTATTGAACCCTGACTTCAGAATGCATCGTATTCTGTTGTATTGGACCCTGACTTCAGAATGCATCGTATTCTGTTGTATTGAACCCTGACTTCAGAATGCATCATATTCTGTTGTATTGAACCCTGACTTCAGAATGCATCGTATTCTGTTGTATTGATCCCTGACTTCAGAATGCATCGTATTCTGTTGTATTGGACCCAGACTTCAGAATGCATCGTATTCTGTTGTATTGAACCCTGACTTCAGAATGCATCGTATTCTGTTGTATTGGACCCTGACTTCAGAATGCATCGTATTCTGTTGTATTGGAACCAGACTTCAGAATGCATCGTATTCTGTTGTATTGGAACCAGACTTCAGAATGCATCGTATTCTGTTGTATTGAACCCTGACTTCAGAATGCATCGTATTCTGTTGTATTGGACCCTGACTTCAGAATGCATCGTATTCTGTTGTATTGGAACCAGACTTCAGAATGCATCGTATTCTGTTGTATTGGACCCTGACTTCAGAATGCATCGTATTCTGTTGTATTGGACCCTGACTTCAGAATGCATCGTATTCTGTTGTATTGGACCCTGACTTCAGAATGCATCGTATTCTGTTGTATTGAACCCTGACTTCAGAATGCATCGTATTCTGTTGTATTGGACCCTGACTTCAGAATGCATCGTATTCTGTTGTATTGGAACCAGACTTCAGAATGCATCGTATTCTGTTGTATTGGAACCAGACTTCAGAATGCATCGTATTCTGTTGTATTGGACCCTGACTTCAGAATGCATCGTATTCTGTTGTATTGACTTCAGAATGCATCGTATTCTGTTGTATTGAACCCTGACTTCAGAATGCATCGTATTCTGTTGTATTGAACCCTGACTTCAGAATGCATCGTATTCTGTTGTATTGACTTCAGAATGCATCGTATTCTGTTGTATTGAACCCTGACTTCAGAATGCATCGTATTCTGTTGTATTGACTTCAGAATGCATCGTATTCTGTTGTATTGATCCCTGACTTCAGAATGCATCGTATTCTGTTGTATTGGACCCTGACTTCAGAATGCATCGTATTCTGTTGTATTGGACCCTGACTTCAGAATGCATCGTATTCTGTTGTATTGGACCCTGACTTCAGAATGCATCGTATTCTGTTGTATTGAACCCTGACTTCAGAATGCATCGTATTCTGTTGTATTGGACCCTGACTTCAGAATGCATCGTATTCTGTTGTATTGGACCCTGACTTCAGAATGCATCGTATTCTGTTGTATTGATCCCTGACTTCAGAATGCATCGTATTCTGTTGTATTGGACCCTGACTTCAGAATGCATCGTATTCTGTTGTATTGGACCCTGACTTCAGAATGCATCGTATTCTGTTGTATTGAACCCTGACTTCAGAATGCATCGTATTCTGTTGTATTGAACCCTGACTTCAGAATGCATCGTATTCTGTTGTATTGAACCCTGACTTCAGAATGCATCGTATTCTGTTGTATTGAACCCTGACTTCAGAATGCATCGTATTCTGTTGTATTGGACCCTGACTTCAGAATGCATCGTATTCTGTTGTATTGAACCCTGACTTCAGAATGCATCGTATTCTGTTGTATTGGACCCTGACTTCAGAATGCATCGTATTCTGTTGTATTGAACCCTGACTTCAGAATGCATCATATTCTGTTGTATTGAACCCTGACTTCAGAATGCATCGTATTCTGTTGTATTGATCCCTGACTTCAGAATGCATCGTATTCTGTTGTATTGGACCCAGACTTCAGAATGCATCGTATTCTGTTGTATTGAACCCTGACTTCAGAATGCATCGTATTCTGTTGTATTGGACCCTGACTTCAGAATGCATCGTATTCTGTTGTATTGGAACCAGACTTCAGAATGCATCGTATTCTGTTGTATTGGAACCAGACTTCAGAATGCATCGTATTCTGTTGTATTGAACCCTGACTTCAGAATGCATCGTATTCTGTTGTATTGGACCCTGACTTCAGAATGCATCGTATTCTGTTGTATTGGAACCAGACTTCAGAATGCATCGTATTCTGTTGTATTGGACCCTGACTTCAGAATGCATCGTATTCTGTTGTATTGGACCCTGACTTCAGAATGCATCGTATTCTGTTGTATTGGACCCTGACTTCAGAATGCATCGTATTCTGTTGTATTGAACCCTGACTTCAGAATGCATCGTATTCTGTTGTATTGGACCCTGACTTCAGAATGCATCGTATTCTGTTGTATTGGAACCAGACTTCAGAATGCATCGTATTCTGTTGTATTGGAACCAGACTTCAGAATGCATCGTATTCTGTTGTATTGGACCCTGACTTCAGAATGCATCGTATTCTGTTGTATTGACTTCAGAATGCATCGTATTCTGTTGTATTGAACCCTGACTTCAGAATGCATCGTATTCTGTTGTATTGAACCCTGACTTCAGAATGCATCGTATTCTGTTGTATTGACTTCAGAATGCATCGTATTCTGTTGTATTGAACCCTGACTTCAGAATGCATCGTATTCTGTTGTATTGACTTCAGAATGCATCGTATTCTGTTGTATTGATCCCTGACTTCAGAATGCATCGTATTCTGTTGTATTGGACCCTGACTTCAGAATGCATCGTATTCTGTTGTATTGGACCCTGACTTCAGAATGCATCGTATTCTGTTGTATTGGACCCTGACTTCAGAATGCATCGTATTCTGTTGTATTGAACCCTGACTTCAGAATGCATCGTATTCTGTTGTATTGGACCCTGACTTCAGAATGCATCGTATTCTGTTGTATTGAACCCTGACTTCTCGGTTTCCCAGAAAGAAAAGAGAACCAAGAGAAAAGATTAAAATAATGATACAATGAACAACAATATCATTGTATGAAAAGAATAGTAAATCTGGTGAATATAATCGGTTACTAAATGTCAACTTAACTTCAGTGAGTGCTACATAGCAAACACATAAGATGGAAGTTCTCCGTCACAAGCTAATTAAGCTAGATCACCAGCTGGTTAGTGAAATGTATTGGTTACCATTCAGTCATCTCATCATCCTGGTAATGCCAAAGTTCTCCTAATGTGTGTGTGTGCGTGTGCGTGTGCGTGTGCGCGCGCGTGTGTGTGTGTGTGCGTAGGTTCACTTCAACAGAGATGGTTCTCTGATCGTTTCCAGCAGCTATGACGGTCTGTGGTATGTACGCACGCACGCACACACGCATGCATGCACACACGCACGCACGCACACACACACACACACGCACGCATGCACACGCACGCACGCACGCACGCACGCACGCACGCACGCACGCACGCACGCACGCACGCACGCACGCACGCACACACACATTGGTCAAAAACAGCCAAATGTGCAGTAACTATGTTTTTGGACACACCCACCTATCTGTGTATCCCAAAAGGTCAGATCAGCCTTCGTGATTTTGGGGGATACTGTTGTGTATGTACTATTTTATGTAGTTTTTTCTCTTAAGAGTATACTGTATAACTTCTTGTGCGTGTGTGCGTGTGTGCGTGTGTGCGTGCGTGCGTGCGTGTGTGCGTGTGTGCGTGTGTGCGCGTGTGCGCGTGTGCGCGTGTGCGCGTGTGCGCGTGTGCTTGTGTGCTTGTGTGCTTGTGTGCTTGTGTGCTTGTGTGCGTGTGTGCGTGTGTGCGTGTGTGCGTGTGTGCGTGTGTGCGTGTGTGCGTGTGTGCGTGTGTGCGTGTGTGCGTGTGTGCGTGTGTGTGTGTGTGTGTGTGTGTGCGTGTGCGTGTGCGTGTGCGTGTGCGTGTGCGTGTGCGTGCGTGCGCGCGTGCGTGCGTGCGTGCGTGCGTGCGTGCGTGCGTGCGTGCAGTCGTATCTGGGACACGGCGTCGGGTCAGTGTCTGAAGACGCTGATAGGTGAGTAGAAACCTGACCGTTCATCACGTCGTCATACATGTTGATTTCGTCGACTGAAATGATGACAAAAAGTGCCCTGCTGACATATAAAAACTAGACTAAAATGTCAGGGAGGGACGTGTGTGTGTGTGTGTGTGTGTGTGTGTGTGTGTGTGTGTGTGTGTGTGTGTGTGTGTGTGTGTGTGTGTGTGTGTGTGTGTGTGTGTGTGTGTGTGTGTGTGTGTGTGTGTGTGTGTGTGTGTGTGTGTGTGTGTGTGTGTGTGTGTGTGTGTGTGTGTGTGTGTGTGTGTGTGTGTGTGTGTGTGTGTGTGTGTGTGTGGAGGAAGGGGAGAATGTTTAGGCCTGTCACAAACTCACAAAGATATGATATTTTACTATATATCTGATTGACTTTTACACCACTTTGGTACATGGTACATTGCGGATCACCGATCGAGTCACTCGGAGCGAAAATCTAATTGCATGTCTGATGAGGACATATTGGTGATGTGGGTTGATAACATGCTTAGCGGGAGCCGGTGGCTAGCTAGTGAAACCCTCATTGTGATTGTGCGTAGGGATGTCCCTCCCGATACACTGTTTTCATTCCCGATACCACAATTTATGTGTTAGCCGATACAGAATACCGATACCAGTGTTGCGATCTTTTGTTTATAGCTATCTAGCTATATATCTGGTGTTGTGTTTATAGCTATCTAGCTATATATCTTGTGTTGTGTTTATAGCTATCTAGCTATATATCTGGTGTTGTGTTTATAGCTATCTAGCTATATATCTGGTGTTGTGTTTATAGCTATCTACCTCTATATCTGGTGTTGTGTTTATAGCTATCTAGCTATATATCTGGTGTTGTGTTTATAGCTATCTAGCTATATATCTGGTGTTGTGTTTATAGCCATCTAGCTATATATCTGGTGTAGTGTTTATAGCAGACTCCTCACTCAAATGTGCACTTACAGTTTGGGCAACTCCAAAGCAAACTCCACATGCCCGACATTTTATTTTCCTGCCATAGTGTCGACCCCTTACCCCTGTGTCAGATCGGTGGTTAGACTGGCATAGTGTCAACCCCTTACCCCTGTGTCAGATCGGTGGTTAGACTGGCATAGTGTCAACCCCTTACCCCTGTTTGGGATCGCTGGTTAGACTGGCATAGTGTCGACCCCTTACCCCTGTTTGGGATCGCTGGTTAGACTGGCATAGTGTCGACCCCTTACCCCTGTGTGGGATCGCTGGTTAGACTGGCATAGTGTCAACCCCTTACCCCTGTTTGGGATCGCTGGTTAGACTGGCATAGTGTCGACCCCTTACCCCTGTTTGGGATCGCTGGTTAGACTGGAATAGTGTCGACCCCTTACCCCTGTGTGGGATCGCTGGTTAGACTGGCATAGTGTCAACCCCTTACCCCTGTTTGGGATCGCTGGTTAGACTGGCATAGTGTCGACCCCTTACCCCTGTGTGCGATCACTGGTTAGACTGGCATAGTGTCGACCCCTTACCCCTGTGTGGGATCGCTGGTTAGACTGGCATAGTGTCGACCCCTTACCCCTGTGTGGGATCGCTGGTTAGACTGGCATAGTGTCGACCCCTTACCCCTGTGTGGGATCGCTGGTTAGACTGGCATAGTGTCAACCCCTTACCCCTGTGTGGGATCGCTGGTTAGACTGGCATAGTGTCGACCCCTTACCCCTGTGTGGGATCGCTGGTTAGACTGGCATAGTGTCGACCCCTTACCCCTGTGTGGGAT
The DNA here is from genome assembly GCF_951216825.1 of Electrona antarctica. Classification (NCBI taxonomy): domain Eukaryota; kingdom Metazoa; phylum Chordata; class Actinopteri; order Myctophiformes; family Myctophidae; genus Electrona; species Electrona antarctica. The sequence continues at coordinate 3,465,382 of NC_136793.1, forward strand.
CGCTGGTTAGACTGGCATAGTGTCAACCCCTTACCCCTGTGTGGGATCGCTGGTTAGACTGGCATAGTGTCAACCCCTTACCCCTGTGTGGGATCGGTGGTTAGACTGGCATAGTGTCAACCCCTTACCCCTGTGTGGGATCGCTGGTTAGACTGGCATAGTGTCAACCCCTTACCCCTGTGTGGGATCGCTGGTTAGACTGGCATAGTGTCAACCCCTTACCCCTGTTTGGGATCGCTGGTTAGACTGGCATAGTGTCGACCCCTTACCCCTGTTTGGGATCGCTGGTTAGACTGGAATAGTGTCGACCCCTTACCCCTGTGTGGGATCGCTGGTTAGACTGGCATAGTGTCAACCCCTTACCCCTGTTTGGGATCGCTGGTTAGACTGGCATAGTGTCGACCCCTTACCCCTGTGTGCGATCACTGGTTAGACTGGCATAGTGTCGACCCCTTACCCCTGTGTGGGATCGCTGGTTAGACTGGCATAGTGTCGACCCCTTACCCCTGTGTGGGATCGCTGGTTAGACTGGCATAGTGTCGACCCCTTACCCCTGTGTGGGATCGCTGGTTAGACTGGCATAGTGTCAACCCCTTACCCCTGTGTGGGATCGCTGGTTAGACTGGCATAGTGTCGACCCCTTACCCCTGTGTGGGATCGCTGGTTAGACTGGCATAGTGTCGACCCCTTACCCCTGTGTGGGATCGCTGGTTAGACTGGCATAGTGTCAACCCCTTACCCCTGTGTGGGATCGCTGGTTAGACTGGCATAGTGTCAACCCCTTACCCCTGTGTGGGATCGGTGGTTAGACTGGCATAGTGTCAACCCCTTACCCCTGTGTGGGATCGCTGGTTAGACTGGCATAGTGTCAACCCCTTACCCCTGTGTGGGATCGCTGGTTAGACTGGCATAGTGTCAACCCCTTACCCCTGTGTGGGATCGCTGGTTAGACTGGCATAGTGTCAACCCCTTACCCCTGTGTGGGATCACTGGTTAGACTGGCATAGTGTCGACCCCTTACCCCTGTGTGGGATCGGTGGTTAGACTGGCATAGTGTCAACCCCTTACCCCTGTGTCAGATCACTGGTTAGACTGGCATAGTGTCAACCCCTTACCCCTGTGTCAGATCACTGGTTAGACTGGCATAGTGTCAACCCCTTACCCCTGTGTCAGATCACTGGTTAGACTGGCATAGTGTCAACCCCTTACCCCTGTGTGGGATCGGTGGTTGGACTGGCATAGTGTCAACCCCTTACCCCTGTGTCAGATCACTGGTTAGACTGGCATAGTGTCAACCCCTTACCCCTGTGTCAGATCACTGGTTAGACTGGCATAGTGTCAACCCCTTACCCCTGTGTCAGATCGGTGGTTAGACTGGCATAGTGTCAACCCCTTACCCCTGTGTGGGATCGCTGGTTAGACTGGCATAGTGTCAACCCCTTACCCCTGTGTGGGATCGTTGGTTAGACTGGCATAGTGTCGACCCCTTACCCCTGTGTGGGATCGGTGGTTAGACTGGCATAGTGTCAACCCCTTACCCCTGTGTGGGATCGCTGGTTAGACTGGCATAGTGTCGACCCCTTACCCCTGTGTGGGATCCGTGGTTAGACTGGCATAGTGTCGACCCCTTACCCCTGTGTGGGATCTGTGGTTAGACTGGCATAGTGTCGACCCCTTACCCCTGTGTGGGATCTGTGGTTAGACTGGCATAGTGTCGACCCCTTACCCCTGTGTGGGATCGCTGGTTAGACTGGCATAGTGTCAACCCCTTACCCCTGTGTGGGATCGTTGGTTAGACTGGCATAGTGTCGACCCCTTACCCCTGTGTGGGATCGGTGGTTAGACTGGCATAGTGTCAACCCCTTACCCCTGTGTGGGATCGCTGGTTAGACTGGCATAGTGTCGACCCCTTACCCCTGTGTGGGATCCGTGGTTAGACTGGCATAGTGTCGACCCCTTACCCCTGTGTGGGATCTGTGGTTAGACTGGCATAGTGTCGACCCCTTACCCCTGTGTGGGATCTGTGGTTAGACTGGCATAGTGTCAACCCCTTACCCCTGTGTGGGATCTGTGGTTAGACTGGCATAGTGTCAACCCCTTACCCCTGTGTGGGATCGCTGGTTAGACTGGCATATTTGCCGATACCGATATGACCCGATACCGATACAGCAGGGTTGATTTCGTCGCCTAAAACTAAGACGAAAAATGTTCGTCGACTACCATTTTCCACTGACTAAAACTAAAACTAAATGGAAACTAAGCCACGATGACTAAAACTAAGACTAAATACTGTATACTGACAATTTCGTCAACAAATACAAACTAGACTAAAATGTTAGGAAGGGACTAGTGGACAAGAGATCCAGTATAAGTCATTTTACACTTGTTTGTATGCTGAAAATAGCCGATCTGTGAGCTTGTAGATCGGCTATTTTCAGCAAGTGTAAAATCAGCCATTACGACGGCATCAAGGCCCGCCGAAATACATTTCAGTCGACTAAATAAACTGTAGATTTAGTCGACTAAAATCCTATGATATTTAGTCGGCTAAAACTAGACCAACACTAAAACACATTCCAGGTGACTAAAATGTGACTAAGACTAAATGGAAACTATTCAAGAGACTATTGTGACTAACACTAAAATAAAAAATTGCTGCCAAAAACAACACTAAACGACCTGTTGTATATCATTTTGTGTCTCCAGATGATGATAATCCTCCCGTGTCGTTTGTCAAGTTCTCGCCCAACGGGAAGTACATCCTGGCCGCTACTCTGGACAAGTACGTACTGCTACGGGTCCATTTGGTTCCTGAGTTACACTCTCAGAGTTACAGACCTGTAAGGGTCCATTTGGTTCCTGAGTTACAGACCTGTAAGGGTCCATTTGGTTCCTGAGTTACAGACCTGTAAGGGTCCATTTGGTTCCTGAGTTACACTCTCAGAGTTACAGACCTGTAAGGGTCCATTTGGTTCCTGAGTTACACTCTCAGAGTTACAGACCTGTAAAGGTCCATTTGGTTCCATGTGTTACACTCTCAGAGTTACAGACCTGTAAGGGTCCATTTGGTTCCATGTGTTACACTCTCAGAGTTACAGACCTGTAAGGGTCCATTTGGTTCCTGAGTTACACTCTCAGAGTTACAGACCTGTAAGGGTCCATTTGGTTCCATGTGTTACACTCTCAGAGTTACAGACCTGTAAGGGTCCATTTGGTTCCTGAGTTACACTCTCAGAGTTACAGACCTGTAAGGGTCCATTTGGTTCCATGTGTTACACTCTCAGAGTTACAGACCTGTAAGGGTCCATTTGGTTCCATGTGTTACACTCTCAGAGTTACAGACCTGTAAGGGTCCATTTGGTTCCATGTGTTACACTCTCAGAGTCACAGACCCGTAAGGGTCCATTTGGTTCCTGAGTTACACTCTCAGAGTTACAGACCTGTAAGGGTCCATTTGGTTCCTGAGTTACACTCTCAGAGTTACAGACCTGTAAGGGTCCATTTGGTTCCATGTGTTACACTCTCAGAGTTACAGACCTGTAAGGGTCCATTTGGTTCCATGTGTTACACTCTCAGAGTTACAGACCTGTAAGGGTCCATTTGGTTCCATGTGTTACACTCTCAGAGTTACAGACCTGTAAGGGTCCATTTGGTTCCATGTGTTACACTCTCAGAGTTACAGACCTGTAAGGGTCCATTTGGTTCCATGTGTTACACTCTCAGAGTTACAGACCTGTAAGGGTCCATTTGGTTCCATGTGTTACACTCTCAGAGTTACAGACCTGTAAGGGTCCATTTGGTTCCATGTGTTACACTCTCAGAGTTACAGACCTGTAAGGGTCCATTTGGTTCCATGTGTTACACTCTCAGAGTTACAGACCTGTAAGGGTCCATTTGGTTCCATGTGTTACACTCTCAGAGTCACAGACCTGTAAGGGTCCATTTGGTTCCATGTGTTACACTCTCAGAGTTACAGACCTGTAAGGGTCCATTTGGTTCCATGTGTTACACTCTCAGAGTCACAGACCTGTAAGGGTCCATTTGGTTCCATGTGTTACACTCTCAGAGTTACAGACCTGTAAGGGTCCATTTGGTTCCATGTGTTACACTCTCAGAGTCACAGACCTGTAAGGGTCCATTTGGTTCCATTTGTACCAGTTTAGATTTTGTCGACTAAAACTATGACGAAAACTGTTAGTCGACTAACTTTTTTCACTGAGGAAAACTAAATGGAAACTAAATGAAAACTAAGCTATGACGACTAAAACTAAGACTAAATATACTGACAATTTCGTCAACAAATAAAAACTAGACTAAAATGTTAGGAAGGGACTAGTGGACAAGAGATCCAGTATAAGTCATTTTACACTTGGTTGCATGCTGAAAATAGCAGATCTAAAATTGCAGACGTGCTTCGACTGCAATTTCCTCAACTAGTCGGCTGTATGACCATGTTTGAGGGGCGCTGGCCCCTCCTATATACAACTAGTTGGCTGTATGACCATGTTTGAGGGGCGCTGGCCCCTCCTATATACAACTAGTTGGCTGTATGACCATGTTTGAGGGGCGCTGGCCCCTCCTATATACAGCTAGTTGGCTGTATGACCATGTTTGAGGGGCGCTGGCCCCTCCTATATACAACTAGTTGGCTGTATGACCATGTTTGAGGGGCGCTGGCCCCTCCTATATACAACTAGTCGGCTGTATGACCATGTTTGAGGGGCGCTGGCCCCTCCTATATACAGCTTAGTTGGCTGTATGACCATGTTTGAGGGGCGCTGGCCCCTCCTATATACAGCTAGTTGGCTGTATGACCATGTTTGAGGGGCGCTGGCCCCTCCTATATACAGCTAGTTGGCTGTATGACCATGTTTGAGGGGCGCTGGCCCCTCCTATATACAGCTTAGTTGGCTGTATGACCATGTTTGAGGGGCGCTGGCCCCTCCTATATACAGCTAGTTGGCTGTATGTATGTTTGAGGGGCGCTGGCCCCTCCTATATACAGCTAGTTGGCTGTAGGACCATGTTTGAGGGGCGCTGGCCCCTCCTATATACAGCTAGTTGGCTGTAGGACCATGTTTGAGGGGCGCTGGCCCCTCCTATATACAGCTAGTTGGCTGTATGACCATGTTTGAGGGGCGCTGGCCCCTCCTATATACAGCTTAGTTGGCTGTATGACCATGTTTGAGGGGCGCTGGCCCCTCCTATATACAGCTTAGTTGGCTGTATGTATGTTTGAGGGGCGCTGGCCCCTCCTATATACAGCTAGTTGGCTGTAGGACCATGTTTGAGGGGCGCTGGCCCCTCCTATATACAGCTAGTTGGCTGTAGGACCATGTTTGAGGGGCGCTGGCCCCTCCTATATACAGCTAGTTGGCTGTATGACCATGTTTGAGGGGCGCTGGCCCCTCCTATATACAACTAGTTGGCTGTATGACCATGTTTGAGGGGCGCTGGCCCCTCCTATATACAACTAGTTGGCTGTATGACCATGTTTGAGGGGCGCTGGCCCCTCCTATATACAACTAGTTGGCTGTATGACCATGTTTGAGGGGCGCTGGCCCCTCCTATATACAGCTAGTTGGCTGTATGACCATGTTACAACTAGTTGGCTGTATGACCATGTTTGAGGGGCGCTGGCCCCTCCTATATACAACTAGTCGGCTGTATGACCATGTTTGAGGGGCGCTGGCCCCTCCTATATACAGCTTAGTTGGCTGTATGACCATGTTTGAGGGGCGCTGGCCCCTCCTATATACAGCTAGTTGGCTGTATGACCATGTTCGAGGGGCGCTGGCCCCTCCTATATACAGCTTTTGGTCCTAACTCAACTAGTTGGCTGTATGACCATGTTTGAGGGGCGCTGGCCCCTCCTATATACAGCTTAGTTGGCTGTATGACCATGTTTGAGGGGCGCTGGCCCCTCCTATATACAGCTTTTGGTCCTAACTCAACTAGTTGGCTGTATGACCATGTTTGAGGGGCGCTGGCCCCTCCTATATACAACTAGTTGGCTGTATGACCATGTTTGAGGGGCGCTGGCCCCTCCTATATACAGCTTTTGGTCCTAACTCATTGCCATTGACAATGAAGGGAGAATGTACGTTATCTTGTCCACGCATGTCTCATATTTGCCATCGACAATAAAAGGAGAAATCAGGTCAAATGTCCGCCTAAATATGACCTAAATTTGTGGCAACAGGCAGCATTCTGATTGGCCGGTATGAGATGATTCATGTGATGTACGATGATAAGAGCGCCCCTCACTTCACATGGGTGTGATTTTTACTGTATGAATATATAAAACACCATCATTATACATGCTAATTGTCTGTCTGTATGTCTGTCTGTCTGTCTGTCTGTCTCTCTCCAGCACACTGAAGTTATGGGATTACAGCAAAGGAAAGGTACTGTCTGTCTGTCCTTTCTGATTAACTGACTGTCTGTCTGTCTGTCTGTCTGTCTGTCTGTCTGTCTGTCTGTCTGTCGGTCCTTTCTGATTAACTGTCTTACTGTCTGCCTGTCTTACTGTCAGCCTGTCTGTCTGCCTGTCTGTCTGTCTGTCTGACTGCCTGTCTGTCTGCATTGTTCTCCAGTGCTTGAAGACGTATTCGGGACACAAGAATGAGAAGTACTGTGTGTTCGCAAACTTCTCAGTGACCGGTGGCAAGGTGAGTCTGTCTCCCCCTAGTGGCAAGGTGAGTCTGTCTCCCCCTAGTGGCAAGGTGAGTCTGTCTCCCCCTAGTGGCAAGGTGAGTCACTGAGCCTCTGTCTCCCCCTAGTGGCAAGGTGAGTCACTGAGCCTCTCCAATTCAGTATTTTAGCCGCCCCCTCCAGAGATTGTCGCTTTTGTGTCCCCATAGAGTTATACTGTGTCCCCATAGAGTTATACTGTGTCCCCATAGAGTTATACTGTGTCCCCATAGAGTTATACTGTGTCCCCATAGAGTTATACTGTGTCCCCATAGAGTTATACTGTGTCCCCATAGAGTTATACTGTGTCCCCATAGAGTTATACTGTGTCCCCATAGAGTTATACTGTGTCCCCATAGAGTCATACTGTGTCCCCATAGAGTTATACTGTGTCCCCATAGAGTTATACTGTGTCATACTGTGTCCCCATAGAGTTATACTGTGTCCCCATAGAGTTATACTGTGTCCCCATAGAGTTATACTGTGTCCCCATAGAGTTATACTGTGTCAGCATAGAGTTATACTGTGTCCCCATAGAGTTATACTGTGTCCCCATAGAGTTATACTGTGTCCCCATAGAGTTATACTGTGTCCCCATAGAGTTATACTGTGTCCCTCCGTCGGACTCAATCTGAGACGAAAACAACCACGAAAGTCTCATTTTACCACTTTGCCTGGCCAATCAGTGGCAGCTAGAGGCGGGATCAAGGCATACACAGTGCTGCCTTGATCCCGCCTCTAGCTGCCGCTGATTGGCCAGGCCGTTTTGTGGCCGGGCGTCAAGTCTGCCTGAGAGTTCCCAGATGGGAGCAGGAGGGGGGAACCCAGTGTACTCTCTGCTGCCCCATCTGGCGGAGTCAGGTTACAACAAAGCTACTGCTCTCCCAAATCTGGCTGTGACAAATCTGTCTGCCCCACACTGAATACTATCAACATTTTATTTCAGGGGAGAGAACAACTAAAAGGACAACTTTAATAGGAAAAACTAAAGTAAAATAAGAATGAAAAGGAATAAAACGGAACATTTTTTTATTCAAGTTAAAGTCAAGGCCCAGCCAGCGTCCTTTCTGGTCTAGAGGGGCGGGTAGCCTGGCCCAGCCAGCGTGCTTTCTGGTCTAGAGGGGCGGGTAGCCTGGCCCAGCCAGCGTGCTTTCTGGTCTAGAGGGGCGGGTGGTAGCCTGGCCCAGCCAGCGTCCTTTCTGGTCTAGAGGGGCGGGTGGTAGCCTGGCCCAGCCAGCGTGCTTTCTGGTCTAGAGGGGCGGGTGGTAGCCTGGCCCAGCCAGCGTGCTTTCTGGTCTAGAGGGGCGGGTAGCCCTGCTGTGTGTCAGTGGATCTGACCTTTTGACCTTTGACCTGTGTGTTTCAGTGGATCGTGTCGGGGTCAGAGGACAGCATGGTTTACATCTGGAACCTCCAGACCAAAGAGATCGTCCAGAAACTACAAGGACACACAGGTAACTACCTAACTAACTGGAGAATAACATGGGCTCATCTTAACCCTTGGACTGCCACCCCACTGAATAACAGAATAACATGGGCTCATCTTAAAATCGTCTCATATAAGAATTATGGTCCAAAAATTAAACAAACATCCTCAGCGATATTGTCAGGGAGGTGTCTCTGTGTCGTTATATTGTCAGGGAGGTGTCTCTGTGTCGTTATATTGTCAGGGAGGTGTCTCTGTATCGTTATATTGTCAGGGAGGTGTCTCTGTGTCGTTATATTGTCAGGGAGGTGTCTCTGTATCGTTATATTGTCAGGGAGGTGTCTCTGTGTCGTTATATTGTCAGGGAGGTGTCTCTGTATCGTTATATTGTCAGGGAGGTGTCTCTGTATCGTTATATTGTCAGGGAGGTGTCTCTGTGTCGTTGTATTGTCAGGGAGGTGTCTCTGTGTCGTTATATTGTCAGGGAGGTGTCTCTGTATCGTTATATTGTCAGGGAGGTGTCTCTGTATCGTTATATTGTCAGGGAGGTGTCTCTGTGTCATTGTATTGTCAGGGAGGTGTCTCTGTGTCGTTATATTGTCAGGGAGGTGTCTCTGTATCGTTATATTGTCAGGGAGGTGTCTCTGTGTCGTTATATTGTCAGGGAGGTGTCTCTGTATCGTTATATTGTCTGGGAGGTGTCTCTGTATCGTTATATTGTCAGGGAGGTGTCTGTATCGTTGTATTGTCAGGGAGGTGTCTCTGTATCGTTATATTGTCAGGGAGGTGTCTCTTTGAAGAGTGGAATTCTCAATATACATCCCGATCCCGACTGACTTTGTTATTCATGTCTATATTTTGAACATGTCACGGGCTCACTATATATGTTCTACCTACCACGGAGCTCCGACGGTGTGTTTTACCGCTGTCAACTTGTTTTATAATTAACTTTGCTGAATAGTTGCATGGGAAAATAACCCAGCTAAATGGAGGAGTGACATCCTGACATTTTCAACTACCTAGTGAATTCAACAAATACATAGCATATAAAACGAAATACAACAAATATATCTGGGTATTGAAAACCTCAAGGGATGCAACCGTGACGTATATACCGTGCGACCACTTTGACTTGAGATTTACAATGCTAGCACTTTTCACAAACTGATGGAGTATATTATAGTACATTGTAGGATGTATATTGAGATGGCAGGTATGTGACATTGAAAAGGACCAATCAAACATATGGGACACTTTATTAGAACACAAAAAAAATCGCTATAGCCTCAGTGAAATTAGGGTATTTCATGATGCCTCTCATAGGGATTGCATTGGCAGCTGCAGTACACAGTTGAAACGGACCAGAAGTGGGGCCGCTGTCTCATTTGGGGGCGTGACATTTGTAGTCCCCGTGTGTCTCTATAGCAGGGGTACCCAGACTTTTTTGACTTGAGAGCTACTTTCCAAATGACCAGCGTAACAAGATCTACCCACCAAAAAATAGGATCTCATTGCTGAAAATAGTTTAAAGAACATTACAAACACACTTGGAATGGGACATATAGGGGGGGAATGGAAATAGTTTTTGTTTTTGTATGTAACTTTCTAATGCTACTGATCTCTGTGCTCAACACTCTTGAAAACAAAGTATTCTGTTGTGGGTTAACAGGCCATTTTTGAAGTCAATCAATCAAGTCACCTTAATTCAAGTGTCAGATGCCAAATTATATATATTTTTATTGAAATTATATATGTTTTAGGGCCATGTTATGTGGTCTACCTGCACAACCTTTGTGATCTACTGGTAGATGGCCATCTACCTTTTGGGCACCACTGATTTATGCCAAAATCTAAAACCTAAAAAATGGAGTTATGAGGTTCGTTTCCTCCCGACAGCAACGATTATGTATGGTTTCATTTATAGATATTCCACTGTTACGTTCTTAGTTTACGCATGTTTCATGATAAATGCTTTTAATGTATTGTGATGTATTGCCATGCTTTTTGTTCTTGCTTAACACATTTTGTGCCCAAAACGTCTGTGGACGTCCTGGGTATTACCGCACGTGCATAGCCCAAGACGTCTGTGGACGTCTTTGAAAAAAAAAATATATATATATATATATATATATATATATATATATATATTTTTTTTTTTTTATTAAAAAAAATCAGTAAAATCAAAAACTTTTTTTTTTTTTTAACACGTGGTGCCAAAGTTTGTGTTTTCGCCATTGAGAATGCATTTGGCGTTTAAATTAAATAACTCAGAAACTATAAAACATTTAAAAGTAAAAAGTTCGAGCATGTGTCTCCACAGTCAGCTGAATTATAAAAAATGTGAATGGATTTTCTAGGTGAAAGTGATTTTGGGCAGTTTTGCGTGGGCTCTCAATGTGTTAATGTAAATAGCTCTGGATTAAGAGCATCTGCTAAATGCCTAACGTGCGTGCGTGCGTGCGTGCGTGCGTGCGTGTGTGTGTGTGTGTAGACGTGGTGATCTGCACAGCCTGTCATCCCACAGAGAACATCATCGCCTCGGCAGCTCTGGAGAACGACAAGACCATCAAACTATGGAGGAGTGACTGTTAACCTGTCTGTCTGTCTGTCTGTCTGTCTGTCTGTCTGTCTGTCTGTCTGTCTGTCTGTCTGTCTGTCTGTCTGTCTGTCTGTCTGTCTGTCTGTCTGTCTGTCTGTCTGTCTGTCTGTCTGTCTGTCTGTCTGTCCTTACAATACAAGTCTGTCTGTCTGTACTTACAAGTCTGTCTGACAAACAGAGAGAGAGACAGACAGACAGAGAGAGAGAGAGACAGACAGAGAGAGAGAGAGACAGACAGAGAGAGAGATAGAGAGAGCTATTTCATCATCCATTCGGTTGTGGCATTTTGACAACATTGTTGAATGAGTTAACATTAATTTGTTCATTTTGGTTTTTTATCAAAGGCCAAATTCCAATAGCCCAAATCTCTGCCTCTCGCTCACACTCTGTCACTCCAGCAGATGGCGCTGCTGTTACGGTGAAACTAGTGACCTGCTGAAATGTGTGATCATCTTGTGGACTATAACTTACATGGAGGTTTGAGGTTGTTATGCTTTAGCTATTGAAAAATAGCAGATCTACATAACTTACATGGAGGTTTGAGGTTGTTATGCTTTAGCTATTGAAAAATAGCAGATCTACATAGCTTTTCTGAAAAAGCTATGTTTCTATGTCAGTGGTTCTTCGATTTTTCAAAAATAGCAGACCTACAAGCTCATAGCGCGCCACTCGGTGGCGCGCTATGAGCTTGTAGATCTGCTATTTTTCAATAGCTAAAGCATAATGGGTTAAGGCACACTGGACACGTTTATCAGAAAACCGATGGAGAAACGCCGCTAAAAATCCGAAAAACACGCTCTGTGTGTTTGTGGGGACCTGAGGTCTTTGGTTTTGGGACAGGAAGTCCCAGCCAGGTCAGTCGTTTGTTTCGTTGTCGATGCTATCTCTGTCTCTGATGACATCACAGCTCAGATCATGATGTCACAGCTCAGAGGAATGGGGAAACCACTCCCAAACTTTTTTTGTTGTTTGTTTTTCTTTCTCTGTTTTCTTTTTTTTTTGTTCGACACCCAGAATCTAACTTGGATGTCCCCCTGGGGTCCCCCTGGGGTCCCCATGGGGTCCCCCTGGGGTCCCCCTGGGGTCCTTGACATTTTCATGTCAAGGACCCCAAAAATGTATGTAATTGGCCGCCGACCCCCATCTGTTGTTATAGAAGCAAAGATTTGAGTTAAAAACGTTCACTCTGAAAGAATATATATTCAAAGATTTGAGTTAAAAACGTTCGCTCTGAAAGAATATATATTCAAAGATTTGAGTTAAAAACGTTCGCTCTGAAAGAATATATATTCAAAGATTTGAGTTAAAAACGTTCGCTCTGAAAGAATATATATTCAAAGATTTGAGTTAAAAACGTTCACTCTGAAAGAATATATATTCAAAGATTTGAGTTAAAAACGTTCACTCTGAAAGAATATATATTCAAAGATTTGAGTTAAAAACGTTCACTCTGAAAGAATATATATTCAAAGATTTGAGTTAGAAACGTTCACTCTGAAAGAATATATATTCAAAGATTTGAGTTAAAAACGTTCACTCTGAAAGAATATATATTCAAAGATTTGAGTTAAAAACGTTCACTCTGAAAGAATATATATTCAAAGATTTGAGTTAAAAACGTTCACTCTGACAACATAATCCTTAATAATCCTGTCCTGAATGGGTTAAAAGTGTATTTATTTATGCAATTTGTTTTTTTTCAAAAAGTTCTTTTGAAAAAATGTTTGGGAAATGTATTTTGTTTTTAATAAAACATTATTGAAGTAAATGACAAAAAAGGGATATTTATTCACGACCATAAAAACGTTGTGTTGAGACTCTGGACTTGATGAAACACAGTGATTATTGATTATGGATGGAGCCCCGTACCTATTGATGAAACACAGTGATTATTGATTATGGATGGAGCCCCGTACCTATTGATGAAACACAGTGATTATTGATTATGGATGGAGCCCCGTACCTATTGATGAAACACAGTGATTATTGATTATGGATGGAGCCCCGTACCTATTTTATAGAGATGCTCCGATAATCGTCCAGCGGATCTGTGATCGGCAACTTACCCTATCTGGAGAAACTGATCTTTTACACCATTTAACCCAGAATGGGTCAAGTGGTATAAAAGTCAATCAGATATAGAGTATAACATAATTTTGTCTCTTTGTGACAGGCCTAAACATTCTCCCCTTCCCTCACACACACACACACACACATACACACACACACACACACAGGAACATTCTCCCCTTCCCACACACACACACACACACAGGAACAGTTTTGACGTGGGTTTTGACATGGGCCTATAATCATTTTGGAAATATTAAATTTTGCAACATTTCACAAGATCAGTATTGGTATCGGCCGATCATGAGAAAAACAATCTGTGATCGGTATCGGTCCCAAACAACCTGATCGGAGCATCCCTACTATTTTCAGCAAGTGAAATCAGTCGCTACGACGACATCAAGGCCCGCCAGAATACATTTTAGTCGACTACTGCCGACTAAAATCTTATGATGTTTAGTCGACTAAAACTAGACTAACACTCTAGTGCTGACAGGAAATGGGGAGAGAGATGGGGGGGGGGGGGGTGACATGCAGTGAAGGCCGACGGGATCGAGAGTCGAACCCGCGGCACACTGTCAGACTGGATTGCCAGCCAGGGTGCCTGGACCGCTGAGCCACGGCCCAGGCCATAATTTAATACACTTTTAATGCGTGGCCCCCTGTGCCCCCCACAAAATGACCGGAACTACTTGATATTTCACCAAAACCAGAGCAGAACTCCCACCATGGGACTCGGGCAATCAATTAATACAGTTGCAACCACTATATTAATGGCAAGTATTTCATACAACTTAAGTTACAAAATTATGAACTATCCCTTAAAAAGCTGCTATCAAAGCAAACCTGGGCTTCCATAACACCTCAACAGAACCACAGGCTGATCACCTCCATGCCACGCCCCATTGGCTGATCACCTCCATGCCACGCCCCATTGGCTGATCACCTCCATGCCACGCCCCATGGATGAAATAATTAGTTTAAATTTACCACGTAGACCACGTATTGAGTGCATAAATTAACATACTTTTCAGATGGTTTTCAGGGGCCCAGAGGGGCCCGGTCCAGAGGCCTTCTTGGGGTTAGGGTTAGTTTGCTGGCTGGCAGCTCCTGGTGTCAATCTTATGTATTGATTTATCATACTAACTCATCAACATGAGTTAGACTTTAATATATTAGCGCCCCTCACTTCACACAAGTGTGATTTTTAAGTCACCCCCCCCCATACAAGATTTGTGTTGTTAAAAATGACATTTGCAAATAAAAAATTCACATGAATTTGTAAATGGTAGATTGCGACGCGCTGTGAGCGAGCTTGTCGATCTTCTATTTTCAAACAGTCCGTGCATTTTATTGTACATGTATTTTTATAAAGGGCGAAGAGTGCAGTGCATGCTCGCTGCTTATGGGCTTTGTTTTCATTTTTCATAGACCTGGAAGCTTGTTTCTCTCACAATGTGGCAACACTGTCTGCAGGAGTCAGTCAGGAAGCTTGTTTCTCTCACAATGTGGCAACACTGTCTGCAGGAGTCAGTCAGGAAGCTTGTTTCTCTCACAATGTGGCAACACTGTCTGCAGGAGTCAGTCAGGAAGCTTGTTTCTCTCACAATGTGGCAACACTGTCTGCAGGAGTCAGTCAGGAAGCTTGTTTCTCTCACAATGTGGCAACACTGTCTGCAGGAGTCAGTCAGGAAGCTTGTTTCTCTCACAATGTGGCAACACTGTCTGCAGGAGTCAGTCAGGAAGCTTGTTTCTCTCACAATGTGGCAACACTGTCTGCAGGAGTCAGTCAGGAAGCTTGTTTCTCTCACAATGTGGCAACACTGCAGGAGACAGTCAGTCGGGGAGAGGAGAGGAGAGGAGAGAGCAGCAACCTGTAGTTTAGTTCTGTCTTGTTTCATGTTTAATACTTCAACACATTGACATTGCTTCCCATAACTAGACGCACAGAGCAGAGACAGAGTGAAGCCACGCAGCAGCTGGTGGTGAACATTCTGCCTTCATATTAGTTCTACAGAGACTGTTTTCTGGGCTCCACTGAAGCAGAACATCCGGGGAAGGAAGCAAAGCAAAGCAAAGTTACTATATTTACCCAGGGTATCTGGGCTAAGCTCAAGAACTTGTAGAGGAGGAGGATTTGACCCACCGCGGCTGGAGGGGAGACAGACATAGCCTGGCTAATAAGCCAGACCGAATCAGCCGTTGGCAAAAATAAATGTTGTGTGATATTAGTCTGGCACTCTGGCTTATTAGCCAGGATATAGATATAGCAGTACGTAGTATATAGTGATCATCATTGCCATCTAGTGGCTGTTATAGCACATATCACTACATCCCTTTTTCTTTCAATGTAAAATCACAACAAAATACTTTTAAACATTTCTGTTGAACTAAATTACACAACTCTTCTCTTCATCTTCCCTATCTGCTGCTGTTGAACATAGAGCTCTTCATCTTCCCTATCTGCTGCTGTTGAACATAGAGCTCTTCATCTTCCCTATCTGCTGCTGTTGAACATAGAGCTCTTCATCTTCCCTATCTGCTGCTGTTGAACATAGAGCTCTTCATCTTCCCTATCTGCTGCTGTTGAACATAGAGCTCTTCATCTTCCCTATCTGCTGCTGTTGAACATAGAGCTCTTCATCTTCCCTATCTGCTGCTGTTGAACATAGAGCTCTTCATCTTCCCTATCTGCTGCTGTTGAACATAGAGCTCTTCATCTTCCCTATCTGCTGCTGTTGAACATAGAGCTCTTCATCTTCCCTATCTGCTGCTGTTGAACATAGAGCTCTTCATCTTCCCTATCTGCTGCTGTTGAACATAGAGCTCTTCATCTTCCCTATCTGCTGCTGTTGAACATAGAGCTCTTCATCTTCCCTATCTGCTGCTGTTGAACATAGAGCTCTTCATCTTCCCTATCTGCTGCTGTTGAACATAGAGCTCTTCATCTTCCCTATCTGCTGCTGTTGAACATAGAGCTCTTCATCTTCCCTATCTGCTGCTGTTGAACATAGAGCTCTTCATCTTCCCTATCTGCTGCTGTTGAACATAGAGCTCTTCATCTTCCCTATCTGCTGCTGTTGAACATAGAGCTCTTCATCTTCCCTATCTGCTGCTGTTGACCATAGAGCTCTTCATCTTCCCTATCTGCTGCTGTTGAACATAGAGCTCTTCATCTTCCCTATCTGCTGCTGTTGAACATAGAGCTCTTCATCTTCCCTATCTGCTGCTGTTGAACATAGAGCTCTTCATCTTCCCTATCTGCTGCTGTTGAACATAGAGCTCTTCATCTTCCCTATCTGCTGCTGTTGACCATAGAGCTCTTCATCTTCCCTATCTGCTGCTGTTGAACATAGAGCTCTTCATCTTCCCTATCTGCTGCTGTTGAACATAGAGCTCTTCATCTTCCCTATCTGCTGCTGTTGAACATAGAGCTCTTCATCTTCCCTATCTGCTGCTGTTGACCATAGAGCTCTTCATCTTCCCTATCTGCTGCTGTTGACCATAGAGTGTTATGGCAGGAATGATGTCTCATCATTGTGATCAGCAGAGGCGAAGGCACGACACAGCGTCAAAGAGTCAGGCATCTTTCTTTATTCATCATCCCAGTAGGACATCTCAGTACAGCAGAATGGTTAACAGTCCAGCAGCCCTCTCCCACCACTCTCCCCATCAATGACATACAACCCCCTTTTATTATCAAGCACGTCTCAATATACAACAGGGACATAGACAGATAATAACAGGTGGTGATTCAATCGTCTCCTTTCATGGTGTTTGCTTGCGACATTTAGACATAGTCTAAATGGGATAGTTGGAGGCAAGCAGGAAACAGACTAATTTGAGAACACACCCAAGTAGGTAATCGTCACCTTTGCCAGTAGGGCTTGAAGACTTCAGCTGTCAGATTGACAGGAAGACTACTCTAAATGGGATATTTACACAAATACATGTATGAGAGCTATTAGTAAGTGAACATGGGAACTACAGCTGTCATTAGTGACAGCTTCTGCCAGGAAGCCATCATTGCCTATTCTGATTGTTGACCAATACCCCCGAAGAGGTAATAGTGACAGCTGTCAGATTGACAGCTGTTGGTTGGTTTGACTGCGTAGTGAATGATTGTTCCATCCTATTTGACCGAATGGAATACAATAATAGTTCTTATTGAATAGTAGAATTGGCATTCTAAAACTGCCATTACAATCCACCG
Source organism: Electrona antarctica (assembly GCF_951216825.1). Classification (NCBI taxonomy): domain Eukaryota; kingdom Metazoa; phylum Chordata; class Actinopteri; order Myctophiformes; family Myctophidae; genus Electrona; species Electrona antarctica. The sequence goes on from NC_136793.1 coordinate 3,482,383, forward strand.
CTTTATATATGAAAATTGATACCTTATTAATTTACATGGCCCAGGAGATTTTTAGAGTGACAAATATTGATGATTAAAACTGTATGGCTAGATTCATGTTTGATGACAGTGGTCAGATAAAGAAGGCTTCGCTATTTATTCATTTTTTTCTTCACTTCTAAGAACAAAAAATTACTGGACACATCTAGAATCAAGAAAAAACACATCTATAGTTAAATGGATTCTATTAGAATAGAATTTAAACACTCAACAATTAAAATAGAATTAAAAGAATTGAAATGGATTATATTAGGATAGAATTTAAACACTCAACAATTAAAATAATGTAATACTTTAAAACTTTAACCTGGTAAAACTTTAACATTAGGATATTCTCCATTGAAACAAAACTATGGCCACTGTCAGTCCACCTCTCAGGTTTTTCACACCCGAAAATAAATAAATAAACAGACTGACCGTGACCAAATCCTGTAGTTTAGGCTCTCTGCTACTTTTAACTCAGTTACACACAAACACACAAATACCTTTCCTCCCCCCCCTTCCTGCCAGCTGGACAGAGAAAGAGAGAGAAAAGGAGGCTGTAAATCAGACATTTATTTTTTCCAATATCGAATTAACTCAAATTAAACTGTTGCTAATGTGAACAAGGTGAGGTGTTCTCTGTCTTATATTATCTCCATTCTTCCACATTTTCTGTATTATATTACTTAAGTTAGCCCACGGAGATAAGGACCTATTTTGAAAGCTCACTGGAACGATTTAACTGCAGATCTTACTATTCGAAAATAGGTTTTTTGTCCTCTCATTCATACATCACGTGGAATTTTAACCATAAATTCTTGACATGGAATTAGAATTACCGTGGGCTACCTAGTAAAACCAGACTAATTGACAGGAGACAAACTAATATTAGACTTTTAACCTTGTGCCATGCCATCTTAAATGATCGATTTCACATTATTGATTTAACACCTTGAAACACTAACTTTTGAATAGTTACTTTAGATCCATATTAATTTATTTGCAAAACTATAAATGTATTCCTTTTAACTAACCCACACATAGGCTGTACCAACGACCCCTCCCCGTCTTGCCATTTTGGGGACGGGGTGTGTAGGAGAAATGAGGAGTTGCGTTAGTACAGTATGTGTGTGGAAATGATTCCAATATCTTATCATCCTATTTTAGGATTTTCTAACATTGTTGTCCTTGCCTACACTTTTACAAATCTTTGATTGGATTCTAGTTAGATTAAAATTTAGATTAGATTTTTAGTAGTTTATCAAAACTTTTGTAGTTCACTACTTGCACATGTAGTAAGACAAAAATAGATTAAATCACATAGGGTAAATTACAAACTAAAGATCTAGTTATTTTCAATTGTATTTACCCTTTCGTAAATGTTTTTTTCTTTAGCCAATATTGGTTTGCTGGCCCGTCGTTGCTGTGCGGCGTAGTACAGCAGCATGGTTCAGTGGACACCAACGTTTCATATGACCTGTCTGGCCGCAGTAATAGCACAAGTCCTCTCCCCTGTGGCGTGCGTGGTTTAGTTGCTGTCTTCTTCTGTCCTTCCTTTCCTGGAGTACAGCCTCAACCCTGGCTCGGGTATGTACTTGTCCTCTCACTGGTCGGCTGTGGTATGGTCCTGGGTTGCCAGGTTGGTTACGCCAGGCTTCCCACGGCGGTGGGTGTTGTCTTGGTCTTGGGGTAGGCTCGCTGATGTGGTCTAGCTGGAAGCCGCTCAGTTGATTGGTTATTTTTTTTCCTCTGTGTTTGGTCATTTGAAAGTCTGGTTCTGGCTGGTCTCTGTTGTGGTTGCGGTCGGCATAATAGTTGTTGTTTGGTAGGGACACGTGGAGTTGTGTGTCTCTTCTTTGGTCGTTGTAGTAGCTATCATCTTCTTCGTCGTTGACAGGAATGGTGTTGGCTGCGCTGGCTTCATCGTTGTAGTTGGTTGTTTTGGCGTGCAAAGTGTAGTTGGCTTGGTCGTCTTCATCGTTGTAGTTGGCTTGGTCGTTGGTTGTGTTGGCTTGCAAAGTGTAGTTGGCGTGTAGGCCTGTGAGCTGCATTACCGCGGTTTCAAGTTTCTGTTGCAGGAGTGTCACACGTGACTCTGCGTCGTCCATTCGTTTTTTCTGGTTCTCTAGTTGGTGTTGAAGTACCATCTCTCTTTGCTGTGCGTCGCTCATTTCTTGTCGAAGTCTCTTTCGGCTCTGCTTTGCCCCCATCTTTAAAATTGTCGTTTTTTTTACCAAGTACTCATCTATGGTGAAGACGAGATATTGACCCTGCTCGCAGCGCCATTTGTTATGGCAGGAATGATGTCTCATCATTGTGATCAGCAGAGGCGAAGGCACGACACAGCGTCAAAGAGTCAGGCATCTTTCTTTATTCATCATCTCAGTAGGACATCTCAGTACAGCAGAATGGTTAACAGTCCAGCAGCCTCTCCCACCACTCTCCCCATCAATGACATACAACCCCCTTTTATTATCAAGCACGTCTCAATATACAACAGGGACATAGACAGATAATAACAGGTGGTGATTCAATCGTCTCCTTTCATGGTGTTTGCTTGCGACATTTAGACATAGTCTAAATGGGATAGTTGGAGGCAAGCAGGAAACAGACTAATTTGAGAACACACCCACGTAGGTAATCGTCACCTTTGCCAGTAGGGCTTGAAGACTTCAGCTGTCAGATTGACAGGAAGACTACTCTAAATGGGATATTTACACAAATACATGTATGAGAGCTATTAGTAAGTGAACATGGGAACTACAGCTGTCATTAGTGACAGCTTCTGCCAGGAAGCCATCGTTGCCTATTCTGATTGTTGACCAATACCCCCGAAGAGGTAATAGTGACAGCTGTCAGATTGACAGCTGTTGGTTGGTTTGACTGCGTAGTGAATGATTGTTCCATCCTATTTGACCGAATGGAATACAATAATTGAATAGTAGAATTGGCATTCTAAAACTGCCATTACACCCTCCTGTCTTAGCATCAACTAGCTGACACTAACTCAGGTCCACACCCTCCTGTCTTAGCATCAACTAGCTGACACTAACTCAGGTCCACACCCTCCTGTCTTAGCATCAACTAGCTGACACTAACTCAGGTCCACACCCTCCTGTCTTAGCATCAACTAGACACTAACTCAGGTCCACACCCTCCCGTCTTAGCATCAACTAGACACTAACTCAGGTCCACACCCTCCTGTCTTAGCATCAACTAGCTGACACTAACTCAGGTCCACACCCTCCGTCTTAGCATCAACTAGACACTAACTCAGGTCCACACCCTCCTGTCTTAGCATCAACTAGACACTAACTCAGGTCCACACCCTCCTGTCTTAGCATCAACTAGCTGACACTAACTCAGGTCCACACCCTCCCGTGGGTCAGGGTTAGGGTTAAGCTAACTCAGGTCCACACCCTCCCGTCTTAGCATCAACTAGACACTAACTCAGGTCCACACCCTCCCGTGGGTCAGGGTTAGGGTTAAGCTAACTCAGGTCCACACCCTCCCGTGGGTCACTAACTCAGGTCCACACCCTCCCGTCTTAGCATCAACTAGACACTAACTCAGGTCCACAACCTCCCGTCTTAGCATCAACTAGACACTAACTCAGGTCCACAACCTCCCGTCTTAGCATCAACTAGACACTAACTCAGGTCCACAACCTCCCGTCTTAGCATCAACTAGACACTAACTCAGGTCCACAACCTCCCGTCTTAGCATCAACTAGACACTAACTCAGGTCCACACCCTCCCGTCTTAGCATCAACTAGACACTAACTCAGGTCCACAACCTCCCGTCTTAGCATCAACTAGACACTAACTCAGGTCCACAACCTCCCGTCTTAGCATCAACTAGACACTAACTCAGGTCCACACCCTCCCGTCTTAGCATCAACTAGACACTAACTCAGGTCCACACCCTCCTGTCTCAGCATCAACTAGACACTAACTCAGGTCCACACCCTCCCGTCTTAGCATCAACTAGACTCTAACTCAGGTCCACACCCTCCTGTCTTAGCATCAACTAGACTCTAACTCAGGTCCACACCCTCCTGTCTTAGCATCAACTAGACTCTAACTCAGGTCCACACCCTCCTGTCTCAGCATCAACTAGACACTAACTCAGGTCCACACCCTCCTGTCTTAGCATCAACTAGACACTAACTCAGGTCCACACCCTCCGTCTTAGCATTAACTAGCTGACACTAACTCAGGTCCACACCCTCCTGTCTTAGCATCAACTAGCTGACACTAACTCAGGTCCACACCCTCCTGTCTTAGCATCAACTAGACTCTAACTCAGGTCCACACCCTCCTGTCTTAGCATCAACTAGCTGACACTAACTCAGGTCCACACCCTCCCGTGGGTCAGGGTTAGGGTTAAGCTAACTCAGGTCCACACCCTCCGTCTTAGCATCAACTAGACACTAACTCAGGTCCACACCCTCCCGTCTTAGCATCAACTAGACACTAACTCAGGTCCACACCCTCCCGTGGGTCAGGGTTAGGGTTAAGCTAACTCAGGTCCACACCCTCCCGTGGGTCACTAACTCAGGTCCACACCCTCCCGTGGGTCAGGGTTAGGGTTAAGCTAACTCAGGTCCACACCCTCCGTCTTAGCATCAACTAGACACTAACTCAGGTCCACAACCTCCCGTCTTAGCATCAACTAGACACTAACTCAGGTCCACACCCTCCTGTCTTAGCATCAACTAGACACTAACTCAGGTCCACAACCTCCCGTCTTAGCATCAACTAGACACTAACTCAGGTCCACACCCTCCTGTCTTAGCATCAACTAGCTGACACTAACTCAGGTCCACACCCTCCCGTGGGTCAGGGTTAGGGTTAAGCTAACTCAGGTCCACACCCTCCGTCTTAGCATCAACTAGACACTAACTCAGGTCCACAACCTCCCGTCTTAGCATCAACTAGACACTAACTCAGGTCCACACCCTCCTGTCTTAGCATCAACTAGACACTAACTCAGGTCCACAACCTCCCGTCTTAGCATCAACTAGACACTAACTCAGGTCCACACCCTCCCGTCTTAGCATCAACTAGACACTAACTCAGGTCCACACCCTCCCGTCTTAGCATCAACTAGACTCTAACTCAGGTCCACACCCTCCTGTCTTAGCATCAACTAGACACTAACTCAGGTCCACACCCTCCGTCTTAGCATCAACTAGACACTAACTCAGGTCCACACCCTCCTGTCTTAGCATCAACTAGACTCTAACTCAGGTCCACACCCTCCTGTCTTAGCATCAACTAGACACTAACTCAGGTCCACACCCTCCTGTCTTAGCATCAACTAGACACTAACTCAGGTCCACACCCTCCTGTCTTAGCATCAACTAGACTCTAACTCAGGTCCACACCCTCCGTCTTAGCATCAACTAGCTGACACTAACTCAGGTCCACACCCTCCTGTCTTAGCATCAACTAGACACTAACTCAGGTCCACACCCTCCTGTCTCAGCATCAACTAGACACTAACTCAGGTCCACACCCTCCTGTCTTAGCATCAACTAGACACTAACTCAGGTCCACACCCTCCGTCTTAGCATCAACTAGCTGACACTAACTCAGGTCCACACCCTCCGTCTTAGCATCAACTAGCTGACACTAACTCAGGTCCACACCCTCCTGTCTCAGCATCAACTAGACACTAACTCAGGTCCACACCCTCCTGTCTTAGCATCAACTAGACACTAACTCAGGTCCACACCCTCCTGTCTTAGCATCAACTAGACACTAACTCAGGTCCACACCCTCCTGTCTTAGCATCAACTAGCTGACACTAACTCAGGTCCACACCCTCCGTCTTAGCATCAACTAGCTGACACTAACTCAGGTCCACACCCTCCCGTGGGTCACTAACTCAGGTCCACACCCTCCCGTGGGTCATCGGGGTCTTGCCGTCAGCTCCACAGTCGCGGAGTCGCATTGTGTCGGTTGGTTGGGGCCTCTTTCCCTCCTGGCTGCGCCACTGACCTGCGCCTTGGGTCGGCTCCCGCACTCGGTTTATAATGAAAACCGGCGAGGAACCTCTTCCCACACACACGCCTGGCTGTCACTTCCAGAGGAACCTCTTCCCACACACACGCCTGGCTGTCACTTCCAGAGGAACCGCTTCCCACACACACGCCTGGCTGTCACTTCCAGAGGAACCGCTTCCCACACACACGCCTGGCTGTCACTTCCAGAACGTCGGGGGCGTGTCTTAGGGTTCAACTCTCAGCGTTATGACTGGGAGCCGCCGTGCTGGCGGAACCGGCGGGCCCGGCGTCGGCGCTAGTGGCGCACCTGCACCGGTGTTCTGTCCCCAACGCCGTCCTCTGCTGCCCCGCCAGGCCCGTCCTCTGCTGCCCCGCCAGGCCCGTGAGCAGCTCCAGAACCTTGATCTCGTGTTCCATGCGGGCCTTCTCCCTGCGCTCCTCCCTGTCGGCCGCCTCCCGCTGCCTGCGTTCATGGAGGAGCAGTGGTTAGTCCAACTAACATTCATGGGGAGCAGCAGTTAGTAGTTAATGATTTTTTCCCCTTTAATTCCTAGGACGTCTGGAGACGTCTTGGGCACAAATTGTGTTAAGATGTAGTGAGAATAGCCGATCTGCAAGCTCACAACACGGCGCAAAGCAACGCGTTGTGAGCTTGCAGATCGGCTATTCTCACTAGTTCGGGTCCCGGGCCGAGCCGGGCAAACATCTAATTTCTCTTTTAGGTCACACGGGGGGCTAAAATGTTTGCGAACCACTGTGGCTAATGGATGTTAGCGCCGGGCCGGCAGCCCCAATGGATCCATCCGTACCTGCGTTCCTCTCTCTCCAGCCAGTGGGCCAGCAGGTCCTGGTGCCAGCGGGCCTGCTCCTGCCTCTGGCCCTCCAGCTGCGCCAGGAGGCCCCGTGTCTCCGACACCAGCCGCTGGAAGCACTCCGACAGGTGCGCGAGCGTGGGCTCCAGGGGGGAGGAGCACTGGGGCAGCGGGGGCGGGACAGGCACTGCAGGGCCACCCATCCCCGGGACAGTGCAGGGGTCCGGGGGCGGAGGAGGAGGCGGTGGAGGAGGACTACTGAGGTGGTCTTCCTGAGGACCACCTGCTGGGAGGCAGTACAACACCGAGGTTAGCGACAGCAACAGGAAAACAGGACCATTCTGCTAACACGGAGTCCGCCAGAAAGGAGGCAGACAAAGGTTTAAATTAGTACCCTAGCCCAGGGGTTCTCAACGTTTTTGGCCGGGGACCCCCGGAAATGCTTTGGCAATGTCTCGGGACCCCCGCCCCGCCCCCTCCCGACCCCCAATATAAATTGACTGCTACAATAACCTTAAACCATTTTGGGCGGGAACCCCTTTTGGTGTTTTAAGCATTGTTATAATTTAGCTATTGAAAAATAGCAGATCTACAAGCTCATAGCGCGCCACCGAGTGGCGCGCTACGAGCTTGTAGGTCTGCTATTTTTGAAAAATCGTGAAAATAAAAATAAAAATAAAAATAAATTCTTTTTTTGTTTGTTTTTTTAATAATTTGGGGACTCCCTAAAATAATTTGGCGACCCCCCGAGGGGTCGCGAACCCCTGACCTAGCCCGCCAAACCCCAGATTCTCGGGTTTGGGGGATGGTATTCTTTAATCCATGTTTTGATCCGATCGTATCGCTAGCTGATGTTGCTTGTTGCTACCCGCATCAACACAGAGTGGGACACTGTGGCCGCGGCCATTTTGAACATGCGCGGCGCATCCACTTCCAGTCTAAGCCCACCATTCACAGCTCTGTATCTCAGAAAGGACATTGAGGGGCCGTTTCTGGTGAATACAAGGGTTTTCAACGGGCTGTAGCAGGCGGGCTGAGTCAAAAAGTGCTTTAGTTTTTGAGATACCCCTACACAACATAGTTTTTCCTCATCTCTAAGGCCTCCCATACATGCAATGGATTCTTGTATAAGAATATTTTATTGCAAAAGTGGTGAAATTGATATTTAAAGGTATACACCTTAAAGTAAAAATAAGGCCTTTCCGTCTGGGGATTAAGGCATATCAACTCATGTAGTCACAATGGAAGCTCTGAGAGGTTTACAACTTGGCATACTTGACGCCAGGACATCCCTCTACATTCTAGACAAGTATAATGTCAAAACGTGAATGTAAATATGAGATATAAACATTTGAACACATACCTACAGTAGGCGGAAATGTAAATCTATGTAGAATGTCTTCTGTACTTTGTAGTGACTCTGACATGGATTGTCATAGCAACACATATGGGGGCTTGTAGGAAAGGTGTGGTTCTACTGAATCCAGTAACTGTAGCTTGAATACTCATGGAGTTATGGGACTAAATGTAAATTGTGTCCCAAATGGGGGGAAATAAAGCAGTCCTAAATTAAATCTACAGTATCAAACAGATTTGTTTTATTTTGACCTATGCAATAATGCAAGGGTGGGGAAATTATACCTAATTCACTTGAGTAGAAGTCCCTAAAATATATGAAATGTCACAAATGAGAAATTGTATGAGAAAAAAATAATATTTCCAGCTTCAACAATAGTGTAGGCTAGAGAGAGAAATGCAGCCCTACAATAGAACTACCGTAGTAAGTATTATTAGTATTATAAATACAGCCCTACAATAGAACTACAATAGAACTACAATAGAACTACCGTAGTAACTATAATTTAGCACACCTGGATGAGGGAAACCAAGCTCAATGTTATCCTCATAACAGCAAGTCATTCATTCATGTAGAGTTGATCTAATCATTTAATCCATTTTGGGCGGGAACCCCTTTTGGTGTTTTAAACATTATGTTATAATTTAGCTATTGAAAAATAGCAGATCTACAAGCTCGTAGCTTGTAGCTCAGAGCTTGTAAGTCTGCTATTTTTGAAATCTTTTAATATATATTATTTCAGAGCCAGTGTTTTTAACTCATATCTTTGCTTCTGGGGGGAGGACCCTGGAACAACATATTTTCAGATGAGGGTTGCATGGCAGCCAATTAGATCATTTTTGGGGTCCTTGACATGAAATATTGAGAACCACTGATATGGAAACATTTTTGTGAGGGTACCTACCCTAGAGGACACGGGGAGAACATGTGAGGGTACCTACCCTAGGGGACACGGGGAGAACATGTGAGGGTACCTACCCTAGGGGACACGGGGAGAACATGTGAGGGTACCTAGTAGGGGACACGGGGAGAACATGTGAGGGTACCTACCCTAGAGGACACGGGGAGAACATGTGAGGGTGCCTACCCTAGAGGACACGGGGAGAACATGTGAGGGTACCTACCCTAGGGGACACGGGGAGAACATGTGAGGGTACCTACCCTAGAGGACACGGGGAGAACATGTGAGGGTACCTACCCTAGAGGACACGGGGAGAACATGTGAGGGTACCTACCCTAGAGGACACGGGGAGAACATGTGAGGGTACCTACCCTAGGGGACACGGGGAGAACATGTGAGGGTACCTACCCTAGAGGACACGGGGAGAACATGTGAGGGTACCTACCCTAGAGGACACGGGGAGAACATGTGAGGGTACCTACCCTAGAGGACACGGGGAGAACATGTGAGGGTACCTACCCTAGAGGACACGGGGAGAACATGTGAGGGTACCTACCCTAGAGGACACGGGGAGAACATGTGAGGGTACCTACCCTAGAGGACACGGGGAGAACATGTGAGGGTACCTACCCTAGAGGACACGGGGAGAACATGTGAGGGTACCTACCCTAGAGGACACGGGGAGAACATGTGAGGGTACCTACCCTAGAGGACACGGGGAGAACATGTGAGGGTACCTACCCTAGAGGACACGGGGAGAACATGTGAGGGTACCTACCCTAGGGGACACGGGGAGAACATGTGAGGGTACCTACCCTAGAGGACACGGGGAGAACATGTGAGGGTACCTACCCTAGAGGACACGGGGAGAACATGTGAGGGTACCTACCCTAGGGGACACGGGGAGAACATGTGAGGGTACCTACCCTAGAGGACACGGGGAGAACATGTGAGGGTACCTACCCTAGGGGACACAGGGGAGAACATGTGAGGGTACCTACCCTAGGGGACACGGGGAGAACATGTGAGGGTACCTACCCTAGGGGACACGGGGAGAACATGTGAGGGTACCTACCCTAGGGGACACGGGGAGAACATGTGAGGGTACCTACCCTAGGGGACACGGGGAGAACATGTGAGGGTACCTACCCTAGAGGACACGGGGAGAACATGTGAGGGTACCTACCCTAGAGGACACGGGGAGAACATGTGAGGGTACCTACCCTAGGGGACACGGGGAGAACATGTGAGGGTACCTACCCTAGAGGACACGGGGAGAACATGTGAGGGTACCTACCCTAGGGGACACGGGGAGAACATGTGAGGGTACCTACCCTAGGGGACACGGGGAGAACATGTGAGGGTACCTACCCTAGAGGACACGGGGAGAACATGTGAGGGTACCTACCCTAGAGGACACGGGGAGAACATGTGAGGGTACCTACCCTAGAGGACACGGGGAGAACATGTGAGGGTACCTACCCTAGGGGACACGGGGAGAACATGTGAGGGTACCTACCCTAGGGGACACGGGGAGAACATGTGAGGGTACCTAGTAGGGGACACGGGGAGAACATGTGAGGGTACCTACCCTAGAGGACACGGGGAGAACATGTGAGGGTGCCTACCCTAGAGGACACGGGGAGAACATGTGAGGGTACCTACCCTAGGGGACACGGGGAGAACATGTGAGGGTACCTACCCTAGAGGACACGGGGAGAACATGTGAGGGTACCTACCCTAGAGGACACGGGGAGAACATGTGAGGGTACCTACCCTAGAGGACACGGGGAGAACATGTGAGGGTACCTACCCTAGGGGACACGGGGAGAACATGTGAGGGTACCTACCCTAGAGGACACGGGGAGAACATGTGAGGGTACCTACCCTAGAGGACACGGGGAGAACATGTGAGGGTACCTACCCTAGAGGACACGGGGAGAACATGTGAGGGTACCTACCCTAGAGGACACGGGGAGAACATGTGAGGGTACCTACCCTAGAGGACACGGGGAGAACATGTGAGGGTACCTACCCTAGAGGACACGGGGAGAACATGTGAGGGTACCTACCCTAGAGGACACGGGGAGAACATGTGAGGGTACCTACCCTAGAGGACACGGGGAGAACATGTGAGGGTACCTACCCTAGAGGACACGGGGAGAACATGTGAGGGTACCTACCCTAGAGGACACGGGGAGAACATGTGAGGGTACCTACCCTAGGGGACACGGGGAGAACATGTGAGGGTACCTACCCTAGAGGACACGGGGAGAACATGTGAGGGTACCTACCCTAGAGGACACGGGGAGAACATGTGAGGGTACCTACCCTAGGGGACACGGGGAGAACATGTGAGGGTACCTACCCTAGAGGACACGGGGAGAACATGTGAGGGTACCTACCCTAGGGGACACAGGGGAGAACATGTGAGGGTACCTACCCTAGGGGACACGGGGAGAACATGTGAGGGTACCTACCCTAGGGGACACGGGGAGAACATGTGAGGGTACCTACCCTAGGGGACACGGGGAGAACATGTGAGGGTACCTACCCTAGAGGACACGGGGAGAACATGTGAGGGTACCTACCCTAGGGGACACGGGGAGAACATGTGAGGGTACCTACCCTAGGGGACACGGGGAGAACATGTGAGGGTACCTACCCTAGGGGACACGGGGAGAACATGTGAGGGTACCTACCCTAGGGGACACGGGGAGAACATGTGAGGGTACCTACCCTAGAGGACACGGGGAGAACATGTGAGGGTACCTACCCTAGGGGACACGGGGAGAACATGTGAGGGTACCTACCCTAGGGGACACGGGGAGAACATGTGAGGGTACCTACCCTAGGGGACACGGGGAGAACATGTGAGGGTACCTACCCTAGGGGACACGGGGAGAACATGTGAGGGTACCTACCCTAGGGGACACGGGGAGAACATGTGAGGGTACCTACCCTAGGGGACACGGGGAGAACATGTGAGGGTACCTACCCTAGAGGACACGGGGAGAACATGTGAGGGTACCTACCCTAGGGGACACGGGGAGAACATGTGAGGGTACCTACCCTAGGGGACACGGGGAGAACATGTGAGGGTACCTACCCTAGGGGACACGGGGAGAACATGTGAGGGTACCTACCCTAGAGGACACGGGGAGAACATGTGAGGGTACCTACCCTAGAGGACACGGGGAGAACATGTGAGGGTACCTACCCTAGAGGACACGGGGAGAACATGTGAGGGTACCTACCCTAGGGGACACGGGGAGAACATGTGAGGGTACCTACCCTAGGGGACACGGGGAGAACATGTGAGGGTACCTACCCTAGGGGACACGGGGAGAACATGTGAGGGTACCTACCCTAGGGGACACGGGGAGAACATGTGAGGGTACCTACCCTAGGGGACACGGGGAGAACATGTGAGGGTACCTACCGTAGCGGACACGGGGAGAACATGTGAGGGTACCTACCCTAGGGGACACGGGGAGAACATGTGAGGGTACCTACCGTAGGGGACACGGGGAGAACATGTGAGGGTACCTACCCTAGAGGACACGGGGAGAACATGTGAGGGTACCTACCCTAGAGGACACGGGGAGAACATGTGAGGGTACCTACCCTAGAGGACACGGGGAGAACATGTGAGGGTACCTACCCTAGGGGACACGGGGAGAACATGTGAGGGTACCTACCCTAGAGGACACGGGGAGAACATGTGAGGGTACCTACCCTAGAGGACACGGGGAGAACATGTGAGGGTACCTACCCTAGGGGACACGGGGAGAACATGTGAGGGTACCTACCCTAGGGGACACGGGGAGAACATGTGAGGGTACCTACCCTAGGGGACACGGGGAGAACATGTGAGGGTACCTACCCTAGGGGACACGGGGAGAACATGTGAGGGTACCTACCCTAGGGGACACGGGGAGAACATGTGAGGGTACCTACCCTAGAGGACACGGGGAGAACATGTGAGGGTACCTACCCTAGGGGACACGGGGAGAACATGTGAGGGTACCTACCCTAGGGGACACGGGGAGAACATGTGAGGGTACCTACCCTAGGGGACACGGGGAGAACATGTGAGGGTACCTACCCTAGGGGACACAGGGAGAACATGTGAGGGTACCTACCCTAGGGGACACGGGGAGAACATGCAAACTCCACACAGAAAGGCCCTTTCGTCAACCCCGCCTCGGGTACGGGCACTGCTGACGCGGAGGAGGAAACACGCCGCCAGCGCCCACAGCGTCCCCAGCGGGAATCGAACTCAGGACCTTCTAGCTGTGAGGCAACAGCACTACCAACTGTGCCACCGTGCCCCCTAGGGGGCGCCACCGTGCCCCTCAAAAGCTTAACTTTTCACTTTTCTGTGCAAAAGTTAACAAAAAGCAGATTCACTTTGCTCACTGGCAAAAACAATATGGGACAGAGAATAGTGTGTTGCCTAGAGCAACCACACTAACTAATAGAACAACAGTGTGCTGCCTAGAGCAACCACACTAACTAATAGAACAGTGTGCAGCCTAGAGCAACCACACTAACTAATAGAACAACAGTGTGCTGCCTAGAGCAACCACACTAACTAACCTGTGTGATACTGTCCATTTCATTCCCCCCATTTGGGACACAATTTACATTTAGTCCCATAACTCCATGAGTATTCAAGCTACAGTTACTGGATTCAGTAGAACCACACCTTTCCTACAAGCCCCCATATGTGTTGCTATGACAATCCATGTCAGAGTCACTACAAAGTACAGAAGACATTCTACATAGATTTACATTTCCGCCTACTGTAGGTATGTGTTCAAATGTTTATATCGCATATTTACATTCACGTTTTGACATTATATTTTTCTAGAATGTAGAGGGATGTCCTGGCTTCAAGTATGCCAAGTTGTAAACCTCTCAGAGCTTCAAGTATGCCAAGTTGTGAACCTCTCAGAGCTTCAAGTATGCCAAGTTGTAAACCTCTCAGAGCTTCCATTGTGACTAAATGAGTTGATATGCCTTAATCCCCAGACGGACAGGCCTTATTTTTACTTTGGGTTGTATAACTTTACATATGGCTCATGGTACAAAGTGGACTAGTACGTACCAGCAGCAGGCTCATGGTACATAGTGGACTAGTACGTACCAGCAGCAGGCTCATGGTACATAGTGGACTAGTACGTACCAGCAGCATGCTCATGGTACATAGTGGACTAGTACGTACCAGCAGCAGACTCATGGCACATAGTGGACTAGTACGTAGACTCATGGTAGTGGACTAGTACGTACCAGCAGCATGCTCATGGTACATAGTGGACTAGTACGTACCAGCAGCAGACTCATGGTACATAGTGGACTAGTATGTACCAGCAGCAGACTCATGGTACATAGTGGACTAGTACGTACCAGCAGCATGCTCATGGTACATAGTGGACTAGTACGTACCAGCAGCAGGCTCATGGTGCATAGTGGACTAGTATGTACCAGCAGCAGACTCATGGTACATAGTGGACTAGTACGTACTAGCAGCAGGATCATGTTACATAGTTGACTAGTACGTACCAGCAGCATGCTCATGGTACATAGTGGACTAGTACGTACCAGCAGCAGACTCATGTTACATAGTGGAATAGTACGTACCATCAGCAGACTCATGGTACATAGTGGACTAGTACGTACCAGCAACATGCTCATGGTACATAGTGGACTAGTACGTACCAGCAGCAGCCTCACGGTACATAGTGGACTAGTATGTACCAGCAGCAGGCTCATGGTAGTGGAATAGTACGTACCAACAGCATAATCATGGTACATAGTGGACTAGTACGTACCAGCAGCAGACTCATGGTACATAGTGGACTAGTATGTACCAACAGCAGACTCATGGTACATAGTGGACTAGTACGTACCAGCAGCAGACTCATGGTACATAGTGGACTAGCACGTACCAGCAGCATGATCATGGTACATAGTGGACTAGTACGTACCAGCAGCATGCTCATGGTACATAGTGGACTAGTACGTACCAGCAGCAGACTCACGGTACATAGTGGACTAGTACGTACCAGCAGCAGACTCATGGTACATAGTGGACTAGTACGTACCATCAGCAGATTAATGGTGCATAGTGGACTAGTACGTACCAGCAGCAGACTCATGGTACATAGTGGACTAGTATGTACCAGCAGCAGACTCATGGTACATAGTGGGACTAGTACGTACCAGCAGCATGCTCATGGTACATAGTGGACTAGCACGTACCAGCAGCATGATCATGGTACATAGTGGACTAGTACGTACCAGCAGCATGCTCATGGTACATAGTGGACTAGTACGTACCAGCAGCAGACTCACGGTACATAGTGGACTAGTACGTACCAGCAGCAGACTCATGGTACATAGTGGACTAGTACGTACCAGCAGAAGATTCATGGTGCATAGTGGACTAGTACGTACCAGCAGCAGACTCATGGTACATAGTGGACTAGTATGCACCAGCAGCAGACTCATGGTAGATAGTGGACTAGTACGTACCAGCAGCAGACTCATGGTGCATAGTGGACTAGTATGTACCAGCAGCAGACTCATGGTACATAGTGGACTAGTACGTACCAGCAGCATGCTCATGGTACATAGTGGACTAGTACGTACTAGTACGTACCAGCAGCAGACTCACGGTACATAGTGGACTAG
The DNA here is from genome assembly GCF_951216825.1 of Electrona antarctica. Classification (NCBI taxonomy): domain Eukaryota; kingdom Metazoa; phylum Chordata; class Actinopteri; order Myctophiformes; family Myctophidae; genus Electrona; species Electrona antarctica. The sequence continues at coordinate 3,498,184 of NC_136793.1, forward strand.
TACGTACCATCAGCATGCTCATGGTACATAGTAGGACTAGTACGTTCCAGCAGCATTATCATGGTACATAGTGGACTAGTACGTACCAGCAGCATGCTAATGGTACATAGTGGACTAGTACGTACCAGCAGCAGACTCATGGTACATAGTGGACTAGTACGTACCAGCAGCATGCTCATGGTACATAGTAGGACTAGTACGTTCCAGCAGCATTATCATGGTACATAGTGGACTAGTACGTACCAGCAGCATGCTAATGGTACATAGTGGACTAGTACGTACCAGCAGCAGACTCATGGTACATAGTGGACTAGTATGTACCAGCAGCAGGCTCATGGTAGTGGACTAGTACGTACCAACAGCATACTCATGGTACATAGTGGACTAGTACGTACCAGCAGCAGACTCATGGTACATAGTGGACTAGTACGTACCAGCAGCATGCTCATGGTACATAGTGGACTAGTACGTACCAGCAGCAGACTCATGGTACATAGTGGACTAGTATGTACCAACAGCATACTCATGGTACATAGTGGACTAGTATGTACCAACAGCATACTCATGGTACATAGTGGACTAGTACGTACCATCAGCAGACTCATGGTACATAGTGGACTAGTACGTACCAGCAGCATGCTCATGGTACATAGTGGACTAGTACGTACTAGTACGTACCAGCAGCAGACTCACGGTACATAGTGGACTAGTACGTACCAGCAGCAGACTCATGGTACATAGTGGACTAGTAAGTACCAGCAGCATGCTCATGGTACATAGTGGACTAGTACGTACCAGCAGCAGACTCATGGTACATAGTGGACTAGTATGTACCAACAGCAGACTCATGGTAGATAGTGGACTAGTACATACCAGCAGCAGACTCATGGTGCATAGTGGACTAGTATGTACCAGCAGCAGACTCATGGTGCATAGTGGACTAGTACGTACCAGCAGCAGACTCATGGTACATAGTGGACTAGTATGTACCAGCAGCAGACTCATGGTAGATAGTGGACTAGTACGTACCAGCAGCAGACTCATGGTGCATAGTGGACTAGTATGTACCAGCAGCAGACTCATGGTAGTGGACTAGTACGTACCAGCAGTGGACTCAGTGTAGTGGACTAGTACGTACCAGTAGCAGGCTCATGGTACATAGTGGACTAGTACGTACCAGCAGCATTATCATGGTACATAGTGGACTAGTACGTACCAGCAGCATGCTAATGGTACATAGTGGACTAGTAGGTACCAGCCAGACTCATGGTACATAGTGGACTAGTACGTACCAGCAGCATGCTCATGGTACATAGTGGACTAGTACGTACAAGCAGCAGACTCATGGTGCATGGTGGACTAGTACGTACCAGCAGCAGACTCATGGTAGTGGACTAGTACGTACCAGCAGCATACTCATGGTAGTGGACTAGTACGTACCAGCAGCAGACTCATGGTAGTGGACTAGTACGTACCAGCATCATACTCATGGCACAGTGGACTAGTACGTACCAGCAGCAGACTCATGGTACATAGTGGACTAGTACGTACCAGCAGCAGACTCATGGTACATAGTGGACTAGTACGTACCAGCAGCAGACTCATGGTACATAGTGGACTAGTACGTACCATCAGCATACTCATGGTACATAGTGGACTAGTACGTACCAGCAGCAGACTCATGGTACATAGTGGACTAGTACGTACCATCAGCAGACTCATGGTACATAGTGGACTAGTACGTACCAGCAGCAGGCTCATGGTACATAGTGGACTAGTACGTACCAGCAGCAGATTCATTGTACATAGTGGACTAGTACGTACCATCAGCAGACTCATGGTACATAGTGGACTAGTACGTACCAGCAGCAGACTCATGGTACATAGTGGACTAGTACGTACCAGCAGCAGACTCATTGTACATAGTGGACTAGTACGTACCAGCAGCAGACTCATGGTACATAGTGGACTAGTACGTACCATCAGCATACTCATGGTACATAGTGGACTAGTACGTACCAGCAGCAGACTCATTGTACATAGTGGACTAGTACGTACCATCAGCAGACTCATGGTACATAGTGGACTAGTACGTACCAGCAGCAGACTCATTGTACATAGTGAACTAGTACGTACCATCAGCAGACTCATGGTACATACTACATAGTGGACTAGTACGTACCAGCATCAGACTCATGGTAGTGGACTAGTACGTACCAGCAGCAGACTCATGGTACATAGTGGACTCCAGGAAAGCGCTGTGGCGTCCGTGTCGGAGAGACTGCAACATCCCCGTGTCGCTGAAGTCAAACTCCTCCGTGGAATCGTCCCTGTGGTCCTCCAGCTTCACCTCAGGGTTCAGAGGCCAGGCGTAGCGACCTCCTCCCCCGTGCTCCAGAGAGGAGCTCAAATGGCCGCCTCTCGTCGACGTAGCTTCCATCCTGGGGCTGGCCTCCGAGCCTAGGCTTCCCGGCCTTTCCGCGGCGGAGCCGGCGAAGCCTCCCGTCGCGGGGCCGGTGGGGTGCCAGCCGGGCCCCTCCATGGGGCCGGGCCCCTCCATGGGGCCGGTGGGGTGCCGGCCGGGCCCCTCCATGGGGCCGGGCCCCTCCATGGGGCCGGTGGGGTGCCGGCCGGGCCCCTCCATGGGGCCGGTGGGGTGCCGGCCGGGCCCCTCCATGGGGCCGGTGGGGTGCCGACCGGGCCCCTCCATGGGGCCGGTGGGGTGCCGGCCGGGCCCCTCCATGGGGCCGGTGGGGTGCCGGCCGGGACCCTCCATGGGGCCGGTGGGGTGCCGGCCGGGCCCCTCCATAGGGCCGGTGGGGTGCCGGCCGGGCCCCTCCATGGGGTGCGTCTCTGAAGGCCTCCTCCCCAGGACGGCTTCCATTTGGGCGAAGTACTTGAAGGTGCAGGGCTGGGAGCTGTCCACGCTGTGCTGCAGCTTGGCCCGCACATAGTTGGCCTTGAGGAGGAGGAGGAAGAAGAAGAAGGTGATTTACACTGTAAAGTTTACACTGTAAAGTTTACACTGTAAAGTTTACAGAGCAATAAAGACAAAAAGAAAAGCAGGGGCAGAAAACAACATTAAAAGAATAGCAGGTGAATAAGGCAGTACAGTGAGGACAGGAATAACAGGTGAATAAGGCAGTACAGGCAGTACAGGCAGTACAGGCAGTACAGTGAGGACAGGAATAACAGGTGAATAAGGCAGTACAGCGAGGACAGGAATAACAGGTGAATAAGGCAGTACAGGCAGTACAGGCAGTACAGGCAGTACAGTGAGGACAGGAATAACAGGTGAATAAGGCAGTACAGCGAGGACAGGAATAACAGGTGAATAAGGCAGTACAGTGAGGACAGGAATAACAACAAGGTGAATAAGGCAGTACAGCGAGGACAGGAATAACAACAAGGTGAATAAGGCAGTACAGCGAGGACAGGAATAACAACAAGGTGAATAAGGCAGTACAGCGAGGACAGGAATAACAACAGGTGAATAAGGCAGTACAGCGAGGACATGAAGAATAGCAGGTGAATAAGGCAGTACAGTGAGGACAGGAATAACAACAGGTGAATAAGGCAGTACAGTGAGGACAGGAATAACAGCAGGTGAATAAGGCAGTACAGTGAGGACATGAATAACAACAAGGAATTTAAAAGATCAACTAAAGGCAAGAGTGTAGAAGTGGGTCTTGAGCTGCGCTTTAAAAATGTCTACAGAGGCTGCCTGTTGAAGGTACAGTGGGAGTTTGTTCCACGCCGTCGGCCCCTAGAAGCAGAAAGCTGCTCCACCTTATTTTTTAGTTGCCATTATTTTAAAAGACAGAAGATATCAATTTACGTGCTGTAAACTAAAACAATGTGGAGGGAAAAAAACAGTATGTATTATAATTTGGCTTTCTCCTTTTGGTGTTTTGAACAGCTAAATCTGCCCCCGACATTCAGAAAGCCTCCGGTAATTAAGTTAACCTTTTGAGACATCAGGAGTGGAAAAGGTCCACCGTGGTAAACTCACTCAAGCTCCCTGTAAACATATACAACTATTGTATATTACTGTATATCAATCAATATACGTTTAATTTCATTTAACGGCAGAAACCACACTAAAGCTGTTTTTCATGTTAGACATTTACAATGTACAATTATAGGTCAATATTATACCAAGTACAGCTTACATTAAAAACCAATGCCATGGTTGACCTACATATGGACCAGTAGTATTATATGTAAATATGGGAAGCTTGACCGAATCCCTTGACTCCTTCAAAACCGCTCTCAAAGGGCACCTACGGACGGCTGCAATTCGAAACTGGCCCCCGTAAAATCTGAATTCCACCGCCCACCCCTTTTTCCCCTCACTGTATATGTTTCTTTTCCATTTTTACCTCCTTTATGATGAATTCTGTTCTTTGACTATATAGAAGTGTCTATCTGTACGTCTCTAAATGTTTTGATGAATTGAACAAGGTGGACCCTCTTGTAAACAAGTGTAATGCTTAATTGGGTCGTCCACTCACAGTTAACACGAGGCCTGCCGGGAACATAGAAACGTAGAATAGCGTTCCGCGCCACACCCGGAAAAGCCGTTTTAACAGCAATGTATTCTTTAATGAATGTTTTAATACGATCAAATAGATAGCTACCGTTCGTTAGCATAACAAACCGAGAGAGACATTGGCCGCGGCCATTTTGAAGATGCGCGCGCATCCACTTCCAGTCTAAGCCGACCAATCACAGCTCTGTATCTCAAAAACGACATTGAAAGGCAGAATCTGGTGAATACAAGGGTTTTCAACGGGCTGTAGCAAGCTGGTTGTCACTCGCGGTCGACTTTTTCCACCACCGACGTGACAACAACCTCCGGGGATGAGACCACACACAGCAGTTTGACCGTGACAACCACCTCCGGGGATGAGACCACACACAGCAGACCACACACAGCAGTTTGACCGTGACAACAACACCCGGGGATGAGACCACACACAGCAGTTTGACCGTGACAACAACACCCGGGGATAAGACACACACAGCAGTTTGACCGTGACAACAACCTCCGGGGATGAGACACACACAGCAGACCACACACAGCAGTTTGACCGTGACAACAACACCCGGGGATGAGACCACACACAGCAGTTTGACCGTGACAACAACACCCGGGGATGAGACACACACAGCAGTTTGACCGTGACAACAACACCCGGGGATGAGACACACACAGCAGTTTGACCGTGACAACAACACCCGGGGATGAGACACACACAGCAGTTTGTCATTGTAACACCAGGACTGTGACAACAACACCCGGGGATGAGACACACACAGCAGTTTGTCATTGTAACACCAGGACTGTGACAACAACATCCGGGGATGAGACACACACAGCAGTTTGACCGTGACAACAACACCCGGGGATGAGACACACACACAGCAGTTTGTCATTGTAACACCAGGACTGTGACAACAACATCCGGGGATGAGACACACACAGCAGTTTGTCATTGTAACACCAGGACTGTGACAACAACATCCGGGGATGAGACACACACAGCAGTTTGTCATTGTAACACCAGGACTGTGACAACAACATCCGGGGATGAGACACACACAGCAGTTTGTCATTGTAACACCAGGACTGTGACAACAACATCCGGGGATGAGACCACACACAGCAGTTTGTCATTGTAACACCAGGACTGTGACAACAACATCCGGGGATGAGACCACACAGCAGTTTGTCATTGTAACACCAGGACTGTGACAACAACATCCGGGGATGAGACCACACACAGCAGTTTGTCATTGTAACACCAGGGCTCCACTGGGCGCGTCAGCGTTGCGTCTCCGTCACCGTCAGGGAATGTTCCCTTTTTAATCAATGAAGGGTGGCTCCACTGCCCGCGTTGCGTTGCGTTGACGGAGACGCGACGCGTGCATTCAAATTGAACCGGTGCGTTTTTTGACGCACGCGACGGAGACGCAACGCGTCCGGTGGAGCCCTGGCGTAACACACAATTACGGATATTTGGATCTTCAAAGTAAGTGTTATGCGCAATTAAACCATGGCAATACGCGATCGATGGATGAATTAATGGTGGCGTGAATTTTAACACCTTAGAAGCCCGGAACTATTTATTCCATTTCATCCAGGGTGCCCATCATTTGTAGCGCACGGACCACTTTTACCGGCGCACCGGAAGCTGGTGTAGCAGCTAACAATAGCCAGAGTCGATCGACAACAACGGGAGGTAATAATAAATCTATCGCGACTAGCGACTGGACCGCTGAGCGCCGTCTAACACAGCATCTTTTTTCAGAATTAGACGGGATGATCTAGATCGGGAGTTATGATCGTTTTAAGATTTTCGTTTTCGTCAGCTAAACAGGCAGAGGAGATTTTCGATGACGTGTCTTTTTGACACGTCATCGGATCGGGCAACAAGCGCTCCAAGGCTCTAGAGCGATGCGAACGGTTTTATTTTCATTAATCTCCGTCCTGTTCATCAATCTGTGTTGGGCACTTTGACCATGACCTTGAACTTGGACGGAGAACTCCGGCTTGAACCAAGGTGTTAACAGTCTTTGTATTGAGTTTGTGCTTGAAATGTACTGTAATTCTGCAAACCGTTAACACTCCCATCGCCCAGGACGAAGTTCTTTGTCTTTTCTATTAGTAACGCTCGACGCTCAGGACGAAGTATTGTCTAAAAGACGAAGTTTATTGATACGAGAACGGATCGCATGGCTGTATAGTCCAGGCGCGCCTGCTGGGCAATCCTCGGTGACGCGCAAGAGTGAGACGTCATCGAAAACCTCCCTCCCCTGTTTAGCTGATGAAAACGAAAACGTTCATAACTCGCGATCTAAATCATCGCATCTTTTTATGAAAAAAGATCCTGTGTTAGACGGCGCGGTCCAGTCGCTAGTCTCGATAGATTTATTCTTGTCTCCCGTTGTTGTCGATCGACTCTAGAGTGGTGTGGCTATTGTTAGCTGCTACACACACATCAACCACTTCCGCCGGTCCGTCCGGAAAAGGGGTCCGTGTTTATAAATCGACTGGGCGCATGAACGTAATGGATTAAATAACCCTGGTGTTAATAAATATTTCAATCAATCAATCAAACAATATTATACACCTGTTGGGCTTGCTTGTACCTTCAGGGTTTTGACGCGCAGCCTGCACTGGTGCGGGCTGCGGGAGAAGCCCAGCTCACACATGCGGGCCGAGAGGTGCTTGAAGACGTGCCGGTTGCGCAGGTTCTCCGCCAGGCTCTTCTGGATGCGCTGGTCGCTCCACGCACACAGCAGCACCTGTGTCTCCTCCACGGTCCAGTTGACGGAGCGCTCCGCCTCGCGCTTCCCTGCGTTTAGCGTGACGACAACAACACAGACGGATAGGTGAGATTATTATAGACAGACAGACGGCCCTTTGTTGATCCCTGTGGGACTGGGGGGTGGGGGCAGGTGTCATCATCACTGTGGGGGGGGGCAGGTGTCATCATCACTGTGCACACCCAAATGTGCTGACATCATCAATCATTTGTGATGATCATGCTAGTATGGCCGTTTTTAGCCAAAGGAGTGTTTTTTGTGCAAAACCCCCTAGTTTGACACGTCACATGTTACTTTTTTTTTTTGGCTCAACATATGCAAGTTAGCAGTTTCTACATGCTGGGGACCCCCTACTCAACATTTATAACATCAGTTTCTACATGCAGGGGACCCCTACTCAACATTTATAACATCAGTTTCTACATGCAGGGGACCCCTACTCAACATTTATAACATCAGTTTCTACATGCAGGGGACCCCTACTCAACATTTATAACATCCGTTTCTACATGCTGGGGACCCCTACTCAACATTTCTAACATCCGTTTCTACATGCTGGGGACCCCTACTCAACATTTCTAACATCAGTTTCTACATGCTGGGGACCCCTACTCAACATTTCTAACATCCGTTTATACATGCTGGGGACCCCTACTCAACATTTCTAACATCAGTTTCTACATGCTGGGGACCCCTACTCAACATTTATAACATCAGTTTCTACATGCTGGGGACCCCTACTCAACATTTATAACATCAGTTTCTACATGCTGGGGACCCATACTCAAAATTTATAACATCAGTTTCTACATGCTGGGGACCCCTACTCAACATTTATAACATCAGTTTCTACATGCTGGGGACCCCTACTCAACATTTATAATATCAGTTTCTACATGCTGGGGACCCCTACTCAACATTTATAACATCAGTTTCTACATGCTGGGGACCCCTACTCAACATTTATAACATCCGTTTCTACATGCTGGGGACCCCTACTCAACATTTATAACATCCGTTTCTACATGCTGGGGACCCCTACTCAACATTTATAACATCAGTTTCTACATGCTGGGGACCCCTACTCAACATTTATAACATCAGTTTCTACATGCTGGGGACCCCTACTCAACATTTCTAACATCAGTTTCTACATGCTGGGGACCCCTACTCAACATTTCTAACATCCGTTTCTACATGCTGGGGACCCCTACTCAACATTTCTAACATCAGTTTCTACATGCTGGGGACCCCTACTCAACATTTCTAACATCCGTTTCTACATGCTGGGGACCCCTACTCAACATTTATAACATCAGTTTCTACATGCTGGGGACCCATACTCAAAATGTATAACATCAGTTTCTACATGCTGGGGACCCCTACTCAACATTTATAACATCAGTTTCTACATGCTGGGGACCCCTACTCAACATTTATAACATCAGTTTCTACATGCTGGGGACCCCTACTCAACATTTATAACCTCAGTTTCTACATGCTGGGGACCCCTACTCAACATTTATAACATCAGTTTCTACATGCTGGGGACCCATACTCAAAATGTATAACATCAGTTTCTACATGCTGGGGACCCCTACTCAACATTTATAACATCAGTTTCTACATGCTGGGGACCCCTACTCAACATTTATAACATCAGTTTCTACATGCTGGCAAGCCCCAAACCTGTTTATGTGGCCCTGCACCTAGCCGCAATTTGCAACTCTAGATTATAATGGGATGAATCTAGAGTTGCAATACCCTCCATTGACTTCCCATTCATCCAATTTGTGTTTGTCATCTGCTTGTCTAAAACAACGTTAAACTCACCAACATTGCAGCTCTAGGCCAAGCTGGAATTATCCTCTTTCAATCTGCCGAGCTTTTGTTTCATAAAAATCCACCGTAGAAATGTTATGACTGAGCTACTTCCTGTCAAGAACTTCTGTGCAGGTGATTCAAGTGTTAGAGTTTGTAAGCACTCATCAAAGTCACTGAACAGGTGGTACACCTGAGGCAGCAGCGTGACCCGTTCATAAAAACGAGTGCTTCCAAACTCCAACACTTAGAAAAAGAATCACCTTAGAGCAGCGCAATGGCCTTAGAGCTATGGACCAGAGTGCAGCTATGGACCAGAGTGCAACAGCCTTAGAGCTATGGACCAGAGATACATGGATATATAAGAACATAGCTCTGGTCCATATAGTGCAACGTCCTTAGAGCTATGGACCAGAGCGCAATGGTCTTAGAGCTATGGACCAGAGCTAATAAGAACACTGCTATACTTTAAGGTGGGTTCTATTGTCTCTATCTATGTTATATACTTCTACTACTACTCTATATTGTCTATATCTATGTTATATACTTCTACTACTCTATGTTGTCTATATCTATGTTATATACTTCTACTACTCTATGTTGTCTATATCTATGTTATATACTTCTACTACTACTACTCTATGTTGTCTATATCTATGTTATATACTTCTACTACTCTATGTTGTCTATATCTATGTTATATACTTCTACTACTACTCTATGTTGTCTATATCTATGTAATATACTTCTACTACTACTCTATGTTGTCTATATCTATGTAATATACTTCTACTACTACTACTCTGTTGTCTATATCTATGTTATATACTTCTACTACTCTATGTTGTCTATATCTATGTTATATACTTCTACTACTCTATGTTGTCTATATCTATGTTATATACTTCTACTACTACTCTGTTGTCTATATCTATGTTATATACTTCTACTATTACTCTATGTTGTCTATATCTATGTTATATACTTCTACTACTACTCTGTTGTCTATATCTATGTTATATACTTCTACTACTATTCTATGTTGTCTATATCTATGCTGTAACTCAGAAAAGTGAATACAGAAAAAGACATAAAAAAAATCAGTTTAACCTTCAAAACCCATTTATACTATTTTATTTTCGAAAGATTAAAACAATATATACTGGAATGGGGGTCCCCATGGGAGATGGGGGTCCCCCTGGGAGATGGGGGTCCCCCCTGGGAGATGGGGCTCCCCCTGGGAGATGGGGGTCCCCCTGGGAAATGGGGGTCGGCGGCCATATCAACTTGACATCAACCACAGAACCACTGACTGACTGACTGTTGTTTAGTTAGCTGCCTGTGTTGTTAGCAGTTAGCAGCATGGCTAACGGTCGGTGCTGTCTGCAGACTGTGTTGTTAGCAGTTAGCAGCATGGCTAACGGTCGGTGCTGTCTGCAGACTGTGTTGTTAGCAGTTAGCAGCATGGCTAACGGTGTCTGTAGGACTTACGTCTTGAAGAGGTTGACACGGAGTTGTTGTGGTTGTGAGGATTCATGACGCCGAGACGCGTAAATAAATATAAACAATATAAACAACCCTCCTCCTCCTCCTCCTCGACAACAAACTGTAGTTCTCCTCCTCCTCCACGACAACAAACTACAGGTACTGGGCACTGTTCTTTTGGCAAATCTAAGTGAGCAAATATAAGACTTCCGGGGGACGATCTCTTCAAAATAAGAGTACCCTCTAGAGTATTGAAAAAAAGATTAATTTGCACATTAAAACTATAAATTAAGCATTTAAACGATGCTATAGGACACACATTATGTTTCTGTGTAAAAATAAGTAATAAGTAATGTTTCTGTGTAAAGATAAGTAATTAAAAAGTTATCTAAATGGATAAATGCTATTCACTGGAGAGCATGGACTTTATACGGGGAGACCTCCTCTACAACACCACACTGTCCGCTAAGCAGCAGAGGTGTAAAACAAAAATTGGCACCAGGTCAGATGTAAAAAAACTTAAAAAAACTTCCCATTTCCAGACTACAGTGGACTAAAGTGGACGCTGGACAAAAATCCCTGCTATGTTTCGACTAGTGTGACATACGCACGCGTCCGGGGAGACCTCCTCTACAACACCACACTGCCGCTAAGCAGCAGAGGTGTAAAACAAAAATTGGCACCAGGTCAGATGTAAAAAAACTTAAAAAAACTTCCCATTTCCAGACTACAGTGGACTAAAGTGGACGCTGGACAAAAATCCCTGCTATGTTTCGACTAGTGTGACATACGCACGCGTCCGGGGAGACCTCCTCTACAACACCACACTGTCCGCTAAGCAGCAGAGGTGTAAAACAAAAATTGGCACCAGGTCAGATGTAAAAAAAACTTTAAAAAACTTCCCATTTCCAGACTACAGTGGATTAAAGTGGACGCTGGACAAAAATCCCTGCTATGTTTCGACTAGTGTGACATATGCACGCGTCCGGGGAGACCTCCTCTACAACACCACACTGTCCGCTAAGCAGCAGAGGTGTAAAACAAAAATTGGCACCAGGTCAGATGTAAAAAAACTTAAAAAACTTCCCATTTCCAGACTACAGTGGACTAAAGTGGACGCTGGACAAAAATCCCTGCTATTTTTCGACTAGCTAACTTTAGTCTGGAAATGGGACATTTTTTTACGTTTCACCTCGCTGTATGGCGTGCCAATTTTTGTTTTACACCTCTGCTGCTTAGCGGACAGTGTGGTGTTGTAGAGGAGGTCTCCACGGACATGTGCGTATGTCACACTAGTCGATACATAGCAGGGATTTTTGTCCAGTGTCCACTTTAGTTGACTTTAGTCTGGAAATGGGATGTTTTTTGACCTTTCACCTCGCTGTATGGTGTGCCAATTAAGTTTTTACACCTCTGCTGCTTAGCGGACAGTGTGGTGTTGTAGAGGAGGTCTCCACGGACATGTGCGTATGTCACACTAGTCGATACATAGCAGGGATTTTTGTCCAGTGTCCACTTTATAAAGTCCATGCACTCCAGTGAATGGACTTGGGCACTCCAGTGCATGGACTTGGGCATTTATCCATTTAGATAACTTTTTTACGTTATTTAATTACTTATTTTTACACAGAAACATAATGTGTGTCTTCACAATAACTGTAATGTAATAACAATACTAATAATGTAATGTAATAATTATTTAATTAACCACGTTTTTATTCTGAAAGCAACCGGATGTCTTAAATTTGCTAGCTCTCAAACAGGAAGTTCTAGATTTGCCAAAAGAACGGAGCCACAGTACTGTAGTTCTCCCTGCTGCTTCCGCTCTGACTGGAGTTGTGTGCGTGACGTCGGCGCGGCGCTCTCCTGGTTGCCATGGATACGGCACGATGCTTTTTTTATTGAGTTGTTGTGCCTTGAAATGTACAGTAATTCTGCAAACTGTTAATCAATCAATCAATCAATCAATCTTTGGCTGCCAGAATTATGTTTTCGTTATTTCTTATTTCTACTTTGCAATTTGGGTTATTTGATATTTTGGTAAAGCTCATTGTAAAAGGTATTCACCTATTCATGTGGCAGCGGTGGCCGAACGGATTGCAGAGCGGTCTTGATACCGGAAGGTCGCCAGTTCGAATCAGCGGTCCGACACGTTAAAATTACCACCGCTGAAGTGCCCTTGAACAAGGCATTGAACCACTGCGATGAAATGTTCTATGAGCAGGGCCTGGCTGGAAACAAGTTCTTGCGCTTAGCCCAGATACCCTGGGTAAATATAGGCACAAAATATGTTCAGATGGATGTCTGTGGACATTTAATCTGGGGTTCGTTGATGTGAAGAAATGTGGAAGAAAGCCCAATAAGCAACTACTGTACACTTTAGAATCAAGGCCCAAAAAAAACATCAACCAGCAACTACCAATAATTTATTTGCAAGTGACTTTACAGGAAGAAAAAAAAGTCAAAGGTTAATTGCTTATAATAAGCAGACATGGCAACACGGCCTGAAGGAAGCAAAGCAGTCTGGGCACACGTTGGGTATGGGCATAGATACATATATCTATGGGTATGGGCACATCTAAGATTCCATGCGCGGCCAAAGGAAGCTGACTCCCGGCGTCTTTTCCGGGTTTTTAGACAGCTGGTGGATGGAAAAGAAGCTCCGCCCACGCGTCTGGTTGCCACGGTGGCGGCGGTGGCTCAGGGGTAGAGTTTCCGGATGGTAACCGCAAGGTCGCCAGTTCAAACCCGGGCTCCCCCAGAGTTAGTGTCGAAGTGTCCTTGAGCAAGACACTGAACCCCTAATTGCTCCTGATGTGCTGGTTGGTACCTTGCATGGCTTCCGCTGCCATCGGTGTATGAATGTGTGTGTGAATGGGTGAATGTAATGCACAATCTATGTAAAGCGCCTTGGATAAAGGCGCTATATAAATGCACCATTTACCATTTACCACGTCGGCCAGATTCCTGGAAAAGCAGCTTTCCCCAGCGGAAACCTGCCGCATGGGTGGAGCTTATTTTCCATCCACCAGCTGTCTAAAAAAACGGAAATGACGCAAAACACAGCTTCTTCTGTCCCCGGATGGAATCTAAAGTGTGCTCAGACCCATGCAGTGTTTCCACACCTGAGCCGACAGCCTGCGGACGTGTTCGGCTGTCTTTTTTTAGACAGCTGGTGGATGGAAATTAAGCTCCACCCCCGCGGCAGTCAGCCGCGGGGGTGGAGCTTCTTTTCCATCCACCAGCTGTCTAAATAAACAGAAAGAAGCTGGGAGACAGCGGAAAACGTCCGCGGCTCTCTGGAAGACGTGGCTACAGCTAGAAGCTGTTTTCTCTGTCGGCCAGCTTCTTTTCCGGTTTATTTTTCTGAGCTGTCTAAACAACCGGAAAAGAAGCTATATATATATACAAAAAAAAATATATTTTACTACTCTAAGCTAATCTGTTCAAACGTTGGCAGGCGCCATAATACTACTGTTTGATGTTGAGTTACTGTTTGATGTTGAGTTACTGTTTGATGTTGAGTTGTATCAAACCTTTAAGCCGTCATTTATCAACGTGGCGTACACCAAAATATGGGTGCACGTCAGAATTACCGCAATTTTCGGCATTTATCATTTCCGCAAGACCTTGAACTTGAACGTGCGCCAGGACAAAAATCGCGTCAGGTCGGGAGCTGTCGTAGGCTTTGTCCTCAGCTGTTTTTCTGTCGCAGAAAAGCGGAGCAGCGTTGACAACATTTATAGCGTTGACAATCTTCCGCCGTAGCCTGAAAACCCACCTTTTCAGACTCCATCATGGCCCGTAGCACTTGCCCTAGCCCCTTAGATAGCACTTTATAGTATATATGTATAGTATATATGTATAGTATAGTATAGTATAGTATAGTATTTTGTATAGTATTTTGTATAGTTTCATTATATAGATATTTCACTGTTATGTTCTTAGCTTACGCATGTTTCATGATAACTACTTTGTATGTATGTGATGTATTGCCATGCTTTCTGTTCTTGCTTTAATGTAAATCACTCTGGATTAAGAGCGTCTGCTAAATGGCTAAATTGGAATTGCTATTATTGTTCACACAACAGAAACCAATGGATTATATATTTCAAGAGTGAGAGATCACAATAAAAATCCTAATCATTCCTCCTCCACACTGGGAGAAAAACAGCATCTGAAAGTTTGATGGGGAATTTTGACTCTGGTTTCATTCCCATACATGTGAATGGAGTGTGACTCTGGTTCCATCTCCATACATGTGAATGGAGTGTGACTCTGGTTTCATGTCCATACATGTGAATGGAGTGTGACTCTGGTTTCATGTCCATACATGTGAATGGAGTGTGACTCTGGTTTCATCTCCATACATGTGAATGGAGTGTGACTCTGGTTTCATTCCCATACATGTGAATGGAGTGTGACTCTGGTTTCATCTCCATACATGTGAATGGAGTGTGACTCTGGTTTCATCTCCATACATGTGAATGGAGTGTGACTCTGGTTTCATTCCCATACATGTGAATGGAGTGTGACTCTGGTTTCATTCCCATACATGTGAATGGAGTGTGACTCTGGTTTCATCTCAATACATGTGAATGGAGTGTGACTCTGGTTCCATCTCCATACATGTGAATGGAGTGTGACTCTGGTTTCATTCCCATACATGTGCATGGAGTGTGACTCTGGTTTCATCTCCATACATGTGAATGGAGTGTGACTCTGGTTTCATCTCCATACATGTGAATGGAGTGTGACTCTGGTTTCATGTCCATACATGTGAATGGAGTGTGACTCTGGTTTCATCTCCATACATGTGAATGGAGTGTGACTCTGGTTTCATCTCCATACATGTGAATGGAGTGTGACTCTGGTTTAATTCCCATAGATGTGAATGGAGTGTGACTCTGGTTACATTCCCATACATGTGAATGGAGTGTGACTCTGGTTTAATTCCCATAGATGTGAATGGAGTGTGACTCTGGTTACATTCCCATACATGTGAATGGAGTGTGACTCTGGTTTCATCTCCATACATGTGAATGGAGTGTGACTCTGGTTTCATCTCCATACATGTGAATGGAGTGTGACTCTGGTTTCATCTCCATACATGTGAATGGAGTGTGACTCTGGTTTCATTCCCATACATGTGAATGGAGTGTGACTCTGGTTTCATCTCCATACATGTGAATGGAGTGTGACTCTGGTTTCATCTCCATACATGTGAATGGAGTGTGACTCTGGTTCCATCTCCATACATGTGAATGGAGTGTGACTCTGGTTTCATCTCCATACATGTGAATGGAGTGTGACTCTGGTTCCATCTCCATACATGTGAATGGAGTGTGACTCTGGTTTCATTCCCATACATGTGAATGGAGTGTGACTCTGGTTTCATTCCCATACATGTGAATGGAGTGTGACTCTGGTTTCATTCCCATACATGTGAATGGAGTGTGACTCTGGTTTCATCTCCATTAATGTGAATGGAGTGTGACTCTGGTTTCATCTCCATACATGTGAATGGAGTGTGACTCTGGTTTCATCTCCATTAATGTGAATGGAGTGTGACTCTGGTTTCATCTCCATACATGTGAATGGAGTGTGACTCTGGTTTCATTCCCATACATGTGAATGGAGTGTGACTCTGGTTTCATTCCCATACATGTGAATGGAGTGTTACTCTGGTTTCATCTCCATACATGTGAATAGAGTGTGACTCTGGTTCCATCTCCATACATGTGAATGGAGTGTGACTCTGGTTTCATTCCCATACATGTGAATGGAGTGTGACTCTGGTTTCATTCCCATACATGTGAATGGAGTGTGACTCTGGTTCCATCTCCATACATGTGAATGGAGTGTGACTCTGGTTTCATTCCCATACATGTGAATGGAGTGTGACTCTGGTTTCATCTCCATACATGTGAATGGAGTGTGACTCTGGTTTCATCTCCATACATGTGCATGGAGTGTGACTCTGGTTTCATTCCCATACATGTGAATGGAGTGTGACTCTGGTTCCATCTCCATACATGTGCATGGAGTGTGACTCTGGTTTCATTCCCATACATGTGAATGGAGTGTGACTCTGGTTTCATTCCCATACATGTGAATGGAGTGTGACTCTGGTTTCATTCCCATACATGTGAATGGAGTGTGACTCTGGTTTCATTCCCATACATGTGAATGGAGTGTGACTCTGGTTTCATCTCCATACATGTGAATGGAGTGTGACTCTGGTTCCATCTCCATACATGTGAATGGAGTGTGACTCTGGTTTCATCTCCATACATGTTCATGGAGTGTGACTCTGGTTTCATCTCCATACATGTTCATGGAGTGTGACTCTGGTTTCATCTCCATACATGTGAATGGGGTGTGACTCTGGTTTCATCTCCATACACGTGAATGGAGTGTGACTCTGGTTCCATCTCCATACATGTGAATGGAGTGTGACTCTGGTTTCATTCCCATACATGTGAATGGAGTGTGACTCTGGTTTCATTCCCATACATGTGAATGGAGTGTGACTCTGGTTTCATTCCCATACATGTGAATGGAGTGTGACTCTGGTTTCATCTCCATACATGTGAATGGAGTGTGACTCTGGTTTCATCTCCATACATGTGAATGGAGTGTGACTCTGGTTTCATCTCCATACATGTGAATGGAGTGTGACTCTGGTTTCATCTCCATACATGTGAATGGAGTGTGACTCTGGTTTCATTCCCATACATGTGAATGGACTGTGACTCTGGTTTCATTCCCATACATGTGAATGGACTGTGACTCTGGTTACGGGACTACAGCGTTGACAGACAACCTCTTCAGCCAATCGTCATCTCCGGTCTATATGTTTATATTGCGTAGTAGGGGTGTAACGATATAGTAACTGCATCGAAAAATCTATTTTAATTTCAACAATCGAAGTATATCAAAATGAAAACGGCAACATTGACTATGTATCGTATTGTATCGTTTTGCAATGCAAATACTCTGTATCGAATCGTTTTGCTATGCAAATAATCGATTGTATCAATACTACATTTTTGTGCCTGGTATTTAGCATTTTTTTGAAGAAAAAAGAAAAGGAGGGGTTTAATTACTTAGTTTAAAATAATGTCAATGTATTTTAAATAGTTACTGTATCGATTTCAAATCATTGAATCGTATCGTATCAGATCACCATAATGAACCAATATCATCCATGAATCGTATCGTAAACCATGTATCGTGATACGTACCGTATCGCTGTTAAAATGTATCCTTACACCCTTATTGCGTAGTATAGCTTTTCTATTTGTATGTTGTGTATAGCTTTTCTTTTTTTGTCTTTTATTTATAATATAATGCTTTATTTATAGTATTACTCCCAATTATGATCAACATTGGCTCGTCTTCATCTTCATCATCATCTTTATTTATAAAGCACATAAAACGGGTACAAAGGGTTTTACCCACAGAAAGATGTACAATTATACATACAAGCTTAAGGAACAAGTGAATGTTCTCTCTGTAAAGCACATTGTTTAAGGAACAAGTGAATGTTCTCTCTGTAAAGCACATTGTTTAAGGAACAAGTGAATGTTCTCTCTGTAAACCACATTGTTTAAGGAACAAGTGAATGTTCTCTCTGTAAACCACATTGTTTAAGGAACAAGTGAATGTTCTCTCTGTAAAGCACATTGTTTAAGGAACAAGTGAATGTTCTCTCTGTAAAGCACATTGTTTAAGGAACAAGTGAATGTTCTCTCTGTAAACCACATTGTTTAAGGAACAAGTGAATGTTCTCTTTGTAAACCACATTGTTTAAGGAACAAGTGAATGTTCTCTCTGTAAACCACATTGTTTAAGGAACAAGTGAATGTTCTCTCTGTAAACCACATTGTTTAAGGAACAAGTGAATGTTCTCTTTGTAAACCACATTGTTTAAGGAACAAGTGAATGTTCTCTCTGTAAACCACATTGTTTAAGGAACAAGTGAATGTTCTCTCTGTAAAGCACATTGTTTTAGGAACAAGTGAATGTTCTCTCTGTAAACCACATTGTTTAAGGAACAAGTGAATGTTCTCTCTGTAAACCACATTGTTTAAGGAACAAGTGAATGTTCTCTTTGTAAACCACATTGTTTAAGGAACAAGTGAATGTTCTCTTTGTAAACCACATTGTTTAAGGAACAAGTGAATGTTCTCTATGTAAACCACATTGTTTAAGGAACAAGTGAATGTTCTCTTTGTAAACCACATTGTTTAAGGAACAAGTGGATGTTCTCTTTGTAAACCACATTGTTTAAGGAACAAGTGAATGTTATCTCTGTAAACCACATTGTTTAAGGAACAAGTGAATGTTCTCTTTGTAAACCACATTGTTTAAGGAACAAGTGAATGTTCTCTCTGTAAACCACATTGTTTAAGGAACAAGTGAATGTTCTCTTTGTAAACCACATTGTTTAAGGAACAAGTGAATGTTCTCTCTGTAAACCACATTGTTTAAGGAACAAGTGAATGTTCTCTTTGTAAACCACATTGTTTAAGGAACAAGTGAATGTTCTCTCTGTAAACCACATTGTTTAAGGAACAAGTGAATGTTCTCTTTGTAAACCACATTGTTTCATAAATATAAATTCCACTAACATCATATTATTCATATTATTATCATCTGTTCTTTACCAACCAAGTGTAGCCTAGTTATTATATTATAACAGCTTGAGCACAAATAAGCCAGGGATGAAAAAAAAAAGCTTTGTATTTGCTGCTATCTTAGAATAGATGTAGACCTATTTGACAGACAAACATGTCTTTGCTGCTATCTTAGAATTGATGTAGACCTATTTATTTTTTTATAATTCAAATTTGTATTTGTTTTTCAAAATCGTACAAAATCTAGGTTCAGTACAAAGCAGCATTACAAACATTACAACATACCTTACAGATAGCCAGTCCAAGAAACATTAACGTTAAAATAAAATAAAAAAAGAAGAAAAATAACAACAAGGAAATCATTTAAGGTTCATATACATCCAGAACTCATCCCATGTCTCTTTCATTTTGCTTTCTCCATCTACCCTGCCCAACATATATTCATATGATGTTATTTTAATCATTTCTTCATTCCATTCTTTGAGCCCAGGTGTTCTGGGGACCTTCAAATGACGCAACAGTATTCTGGCAGCGGTAACAAGTCCAACCTTTATAATAGTGAAATAATTTTTAGATATGCCAGGGACAGCAGTTCTGTCCCCTAATAGACAGAGCCGTGGATCTCTGGGCAATGTCAATCCCACCCATTTCTCAAGGAATTCCAGTACCCTACACCAGAAAGGGTATACTATGCGACAGTCCCAAATCATATGCATATATGTGCCAATTTCTTCTTTGCATTTCCAACATGTGTTATTATCCGCGATTCCCATTTTAAGTAATCTAGTTGGTGTAAAATAATATCTATGAATAATCTTATACTGAATAAATTTCCCTCTTGCTTCTCTAATTCCAGTTCCTACATTTGCTATAATTCTTCTCCAATGCTCATTTTCAATGTCAACCCCCAAATCATTCTGCCAAATCCATTTGAGACTGTCACATGTACCTCCCAGCAGTTCTTTTGACATTTTGTAAAAAACAGATGCAGTATGAGCTTCATGTGGTAATTTTAGATATTCAACTAGTGAATTTGCAACAGTATCAAGAGTACTGCCCAGACAGTGTCTCATTTGTAAATATTTCCAGAATGTACCATCATTTCCAAGGTCAAATTTCTCTTTTAAATCTGAGTAAGTTATAAAAGCTCCATTTTCAAATAGATCACCAATAGTATTAAGTCCTGCTGCTTGCCATTTTTTCCAATATATCTCTTTCCTTCCAATACGTATTTTAGGATTATTCCAGAGTGATGAGTATGGTTGTTTATAATGTAAGATTTTATACTCTTTATGAATTTTCCCCCATACACTCCTTGAGTGTGAAATTATCGGATTCAGATTGGGCTTCCTCCTCACTGACTGTGACAGAACATCAATTGGGCGGAATGGTGAAGCCAAGCTTCTCTCTATGGTTACCCAGTCTAATTCAGAATTTGACCCACTCCAGTGTTTAGACAACTTAGCCATTTCAAAAGATATAATGTATGTCCTCATATCTGGTAGGCCGAGGCCACCTCTATGTTTGGGCATCCACATTTTGCTCAGTTTAATCCTGGGTTTCTTTTTTTCCCAAAGAAAATCCCTAATAATTGTATCATACTCTTTAAAAAGTCTGAGATATTTAGTGGGAGCATCGTTGAGATGTAATTAAACTGGGGTGCAATCACCATTTTGATAACATTCACCTTACCCCATAAGGACAATTTCAGGGCACCCCACTTTTCCAAATATTTTTTTATCTTATGGCTCATAATTTAATGTGACAATTTTGTCCAAATCTGAAGTGAGTTTTACCCCTAAATATTTCATTCCAATCGGAACCCATCTGAAACCAAACTGAGACACTGTATTTGAGTAACATGATGTAGATATCGGCATAGCCTCAGACTTACTCCAATTAATCTTATAGCCAGATAAATCAGAATACATCCGGATAGTATCCATCAAAGGGGGTAAGGAATGAACTGGATCTTTTAAACAGTAGTAATATGTTGTCCGCGTAAAGCATCAGCTTATGCTCCTTCCCCCCTCCCTCAACTGCCTTTATCGATGAATTAGCTCTAATCATAGCTGCCAGAGGCTCGAGGAAAATCATAAATAACAGTGGTGAGAGGCTGCACCCCTGCCTTACCGACCTTGTTATATTGAAAAATGGAGAGATAAACCCATTTGTGATCACTGCAGCTTTAGGACTTTTATACAAAATATTAAACCAAGTTTTGAAACCTTGACCAAACCCAAAACGTGACATGGCGGCTAACAGGAAGCCCCATTCTGACCTGTCGAAAGCCTTTTCGGCGTCAAGGGAGAGGGCGGCGACTGGAGTGGCGTCCGACTGATGACGCCACGTGAGGTGTAACAACCTCCTCAGGTTATCACTTGAGGTCCTACCTCTAACATAACCGACTTGGTGTGCCTGGACAATGTCTGGTAATACTTTGTCTAGTCGTAAGGCTAATATTTTGGTCAATAATTTACAATCTACATTAATTAAACTTAAAGGCCTATAATTTGATGGGTCTGTGGTATCCCTATCTTTTTTAGGAATCAGGGTTATTAGTGCTTCATTAAATGTGCATGGTAATGTTCCCAACTTAAATGCTTCTGAATAAACTTTAATCAAAATAGGGGCCAATATATCTGTAAATGCTTTATAATACTCAATGGGAAAGCCATCTAAACCAGGTGACTTCCCCTTTTTCATTAGTGTGATAGCATTCCTGACCTCCTCCTCAGTAATTGGTGCATCAAGTGATTTTGCTTGTTGTTGAGTCATTGTGGGCAAATTTATCCTGGACAGAAAATCTTCTAGCTCCTGCTGTTCATGGTTAGATGTAGATGTTTATAGTTTTTCATAAAACTGTTGACATACCTTATTTATTTCTGTAGATGATGTTACTATATTATCTCCCTTTTTAATTGCAGGGATGACACTATTATTCTCTCTTTGCTTCAACTGTCTAGCCAGAAGTGTACAAGTCTTCTCTCCTCCTTCAGAAGTGTACCAGTCTTCTCTCCAGAAGTGTACCAGTCTTCTCTCCTCCTTCAGAAGTGTACCAGTCTTCTCTCCTCCTTCATACAAATTTGTCCTCAATCGAAATAATGCATATTCTATTTTCTTATTATATATCCCATTCAATTGAAATTTACATTTGCATAATTTTTGATATACCTCTTCTGTGTAATGTTCTGCCAAATCTTTTTCTAATGTAACAATTTCACCTTCTAATTTACATATTTGTTCAATGCTTTCTTTTTTCTTTTTAGATGATTGTGCTATTAATTTACCTCTAATAAATGCTTTGGACACGTCCCACACTGTAGCAATCCTTTCTGTTGACCCCACATTTATGTCAAAGAAGGACGTCAAGTCCTCAGCCAACTTAGCACTGAATATGTCATCTTGCAATAGCATAGTATTCATTCTCCATCTCCCCCTTTTACCAGTCTCAGTGTTCACGTCAATGTTCAGTTCAACCAATGCAACACTCTGACTTCCGCTCTCACCATGGCAAGACGTGTTTTTTCTAGCTCCTGCGCGTCTGACTCAAAGTCACGGTTGTTTCCACATTTTTTCTTTCTCCTCCTATGGTGTACGGATTCCTATCTTAATATACCAAGGGGATTACATCGAGGTGAAATGGAGAAAAACAAAACCGTAATAGAGGATTTTCAACCGGATTCTCACAGCGACTTTTACCTGGTCAATGACGAAGTCAACGGGATCATTGGAAAGCGGCCTGGATACGGCTTAGCAGCTATTCAATCCCTACTAGCACAAAGAGACAAACTCCAGATTAACAAAGGGAAGAGATCTTTCTTTCTCATTATTTTGTTACTGTCTGGCGACATCGAGAGTAACCCTGGTCCCGTGAACACACGACAAATGGCAAGACGGCTCCGGAGTGGACAAGTAACCGGAGAGAACAAAGGAATCTCCATCGACACAACAACACCAATGCCGACCAGCCAGGCGACGACCAACAACAACAACACCGCTGGCATCCTTCATCACCACCAGCCAACCTGCACACCCATGCTGGATATACACGCTGATGTCCCGGCTGTGAATTCTACTTTCGCAAGAGCCGAGCGCGTCCCAGACAACAGCAGGCGGAGTGATATTACATCGGCGGCAGTCGAGGCAAAAGACACGGACAACACCACCATCTACAGGCATGAAGAGTCTCCACATCCAACCAAGGGGGACAAAGCGGCTGGAGACGGACACCGTGATACTTTACCTGCTATTTCTGCTGTTTCTCCGGTCGACACCATGGCTCAATCGGCCCCACCAGAGCCCTCAACAAACCTGGACGAGGGACCCCATTCCCCACTCCCGCCACCCCACGACGACCCCCACACACCCCCCACCCTCCCCCCACGGCAACCCGCGGCTTCTACAGACATCAACAATGGCCCTCCGCTTCCCTACTTCACCACGGAGGAAATAAGCACCATAGTCAGAGCCAACGGACTTCATATCTTTCACCTGAACATCAACAGCCTTGGACCCAAAATGGCTGAAATCAGGCATATGTTTCAATGCGGTAAGGCGAACATCATTAGCTTCTCTGAAACCAAACTTGATGAGTCAACCAAAGACCCAGAAGTTGAAATAGAGAACTATTCTTTGATCAGAAACGACAGAAACAGGCATGGTGGCGGCGTGTGTATGTATATTCACAAAGACACTGAATATGTTACTCGTACTGACTTACAGCATGATGAAATTGAAACTGTGTGGGTTGAATTAATTTTCAAAAAGGCTAAATCAGTATTAGTGGGCACCGTCTACAGACCGCCTGACCAACATGGGTTCTATGATATACTTGAGGGGTGCTTAGCTGAGGAGGAATGTGTAGAGAAAATCCTGATTGGCGACTACAATACAGACATGCAACGTAAGGAAGCACCTGTGTTTAAGTCCTTCAGTAAGTTCTGTGATCTACATAGTGTCAGTCAGCTAATTACCCAACCCACTAGAGTGTGTGATTCTACTCAAACTGTCATTGATCTCATTCTGTCCTCGGACAAATCCAGAATCTCCAAGAAAGGGGTTATTGTATGTGGGCTTAGTGATCATTTTATGATATTCTGTACCCGCAAAATACAAAAACTTAAGACCGGCTGCCACAAAACAGTCATATCAAGGGACCTCAAAACCTACTCTAGTGAGGTCTTTAACCAAGTATTGGAGAGTCTGGATTGGTCCGATGAGCTTAAAAGCACACTTGTCGAAGAAGCTTGGCTTGGCTTCAAAACCAAATTTACATCAGTACTGAACAACATGGCTCCTTTGAGAACCACCAGGGGCAAAACCCGCTCGGAACCATGGATGAATTCGGACATACTGGCTGCAATGAAAGCCAGAGACAAAAAATGCTCTGAAGTTCTAAAATGCAAGTCAAAGCTAGCCAAGCGCTTCGACAGTGTTCGCCAAGCTCGTTTGAACAACCTAAATACACAACGAATCAAACTACGAAACAGTGTAACTGCCATGACCAAATCAGCTAAAAGTAACTTCATTAATGATAAAGCTCAGGAAAACAAAAACAATCCTCATGAGCTCTGGAAGCTACTAAACAATCAACTAAGCTATGGTCAGAAACTAAAAACCAGATTTTCGAACATAAACATCAAATCTGACAACACTCTCATCACTGACAACCTTGATGTGGCCAACTACTTGAATATCTTCTTTACAAACATAGCAACAACTCTGGTTAACAAACTGCCCTCCCACTCTGGGCTCTTTGGTGTAGAGCACATTACAACCTTCTACAAAAACCTAGGTGTTTGTAAAGACGATTTTAAACTAGTTATGGTAACAACTGATGAGATAATTAAGAAACTGAGTGCCCTCCAACCCCACAAGGCCACAGGCCATGACAACATTCCCTCCAAATTTCTCAGAGACTCAGCCATCTCTATAGCTCCAATCATCACCCACATAGTAAACCTCTCCATCAAACAGGGACAGGTCCCCCAAGATTTCAAACTGGCCAAAGTAACCCCCTTGCACAAGAAAGGGAGTAAATTAGACCCCGGCAACTACCGCCCTATTTCTATTCTTAGTTCCATCTCGAAAGTGATGGAAAAAATAGTCTATGAACAGGTTGAAAAGTATCTTGCCACTAATAAATTATTGTACGAGTTCCAATCTGGCTTCAGAACATCCCACTCCACTGACACATGCCTTCTCTATTTGAGCGACCACATCAAACAAGAGGTGGACGCTGGCAAATACTGCGGCATGGTCATGCTGGATCTCCAAAAGGCTTTTGACACCGTGAACCACTCCATACTGGTTAACAAGCTAAAAGCAATTGGTTTCGATAGCACATCAGTGAGCTGGATGCAATCCTACCTGGAGGGGAGAGAACAGATGGTGGAAGTGAACGGAACACTGTCCCCCCCCCTCCCAGTGAGCTGTGGCGTTCCACAAGGAAGCATACTAGGGCCTCTACTGTTCCTAATATATGTAAACGACATGACTTCAGCCTGTGACTGCAACTTGTTCCTGTTCGCAGATGACTCAGCACTGCTGGTCTCGGACAGGGACAAACTGCAGGTTGAAAATGCCCTCAGCTCTGAACTCGGTAGAATCTGCACCTGGCTCGCTGATAACAAACTATCTTTACACCTGGGAAAAACTGAATCCATTCTCTTTGGCTCTATTAGTAATCTCAGCAAGGCAAATGGCTTCTTGGTTAGAGTGGGTGACAATGTTATCACACGTAAAGATGAAATTACCTACCTAGGTTCCATCCTGGAGGCTAATCTTTCCGGTGATAAAATGGCCACCAACGTAATCAAAAAAGTCAACCATAGAACAAGATTCCTCTACAGGATCTCCTCACTGGTCAACAAAAACACCTTGAAGACCTTAACAGGAGCCCTTGTACAGGGTTTCTTTGACTATGCATGCACCTCCTGGTACCACAGCACCTCAAAGGCCCTTAAAACCAGGCTCCAGACTTCCCAAAACAAACTGGTCAGGCTCCTACTTGATCTAGCCCCCCGAACCCACCTCACCCCTGCCCACTTCGACAGGCTGGAATGGCTTAGGGTCGACGACAGAGTACAGCAACTTGCAATGGGTCTGGTCCACAAGATTCGATACACCACCAAGATACCCATGTACCTGTCTAGATACTTCCTTAATGTTAAAGAAGTCCACACCCACAACACCAGAGGGAGTGCAACGAACCATGTACAACCCAGATTCGGCACAAACAAGGGACTAAATTCTTTTCGCTCCTATGCCACCAAAATGTGGAACGCCCTACCAACTGTCATTAAGACATGCGAATCCCTTGACTCCTTCAAAACCGCTCTCAAAGGGCACCTACGGATGGCTGCAATTCGAAACTGGCCCCCGTAAAATCTGAATCCCCCCCCCGCCCCCCCCTTTTTTTCCCCTCACTGTATATATTTATTTTCCCTTTTTACCTCCTTTTTGATGAATTCCTGTTCTGTCTATAGAAGTGTCTATTTGTACGTCTCTAAATGTTTTGATGATTTGAACATGGTGGACCCTGTTGGAAACAAGTGTAATGCTTAATTGGGTCGTCCACTCACAGTTAACAGCCTTTGTATTGAGTTTGTGCTTGAAATGTACTGTAATTCTGCAAACTGTTAATAAATTCTTCAATCAATCAATCAATCAATGATCTGATAATGCTATTGTTCCTATTTTACTATCAATTACATTTTTGAGTGGTGTAAACCACTCCTACAACTGGCTTTGTTAGTCTGTCTGTCTGTCTGTCTGTCTGTCTGTGCTCCAAAAATGAGCACGGTTGCTATGGTCCCCCAGTTCACACGGGTGTGATTTCATTACGTCAGACATTACGTCAGACCACAGCTGATCAGTCTATATAAGACCTTACACCACTCAGTTCACACGGGTGTGATTTTTAATTATGGATTTGGAAATTAAATAGAAATCAATTCTAGTATGAATTTGGTGACAATGACTGTAAAAGGTGTATTCCCTTTCACCAGGATTAACCAGACGCCAGACATCGACTAAACCTATATCTTCCATTAGCATGTGTAATGCAGCCCGGTCTCTTGGGGGCGCTGTTGACCTAAATTTGCTTCTATCCAAAACAGGACAAAGAGTTTGGTTCCAGTCTCCTGCTGCTATAATATGGCCTTCTTTAGCACCCAACATTTTGTTCACCTCATTAATAAACGCTGGATCATCCTTATTGGGCGCATACACATTGCACAAAACCACTTTAACACCATTAATCAGAGCATCTACACAGATTATCCTCCCATCTTTATCTTTAGTCTCTCCTAGCATTACAAAACTCAGTCGTTTGTTAATTAGAATAATTACCCCATTTTGTTTACTGTTAAATGATGAAAAGAATACCTGGCCTACCCAATCTCGTTTAAACTTTAAGGCTTCCTCATCCATAAGGTGCAACTCCTGCACAAACACAATGTCAGCTTGTTTATGTTTAAGATAGGTCAATATTTTCCTTCTTTTGACTGGATTCCCACAACCATTAATGTTCCATGAAATAAACTTAACCATATTCACATCCTATCCATATACCCTCATACACTAAGCATCTATCCATATACCCTCATACACTAAGCATCTATCCATATACCCTCATACACTAAGCATCTATCCATATACCCTCATACACTAAGCATATTCACATCCTATCCATATACCCTCATACACTAAGCATCTATCCATATACCCTCATACACTAAGCATATTCACATCCTATCCATATACCCTCATACACTAAGCATCTATCCATATACCCTCATACACTAAGCATATTCACATCCTATCCATATACCCTCATACACTAAGCATCTATCCATATACCCTCATACACTAAGCATATTCACATCCTATCCATATACCCTCATACACTAAGCATATTCACATCCTATCCATATACCCTCATACACTAAGCATATTCACATCCTATCCATATACCCTCATACACTAAGCATATTCACATCCTATCCATATACCCTCATACACTAAGCATCTATCCATATTAGCCTGGCTAATAAGCCAGACTAATATCACACAACACTGTCACGGTATATTAGTCTGGGCTGGCTCCACTTGGATTTCATTTCCCGGCGGCGGGTTCCACTTTGACGCAATTGGTCAGAGCTACTGTCAGTCAAAGGTCTCAAGCATTGAACGTCACTGTACCAAAGCCCACCCATATTGCATACCGTGTCCCGATTGGTCCGACCTGTTCTCGGTTGTAGGAAAGAGGCGTGCTACTGAGCCTCGCCAGACCGTAATCCGCTGGTAGGCAATTTCTTTTTGCCAATGGCTGATTCGGTCTGGTTTATTAACCAGGCTATATCCATATACCCTCATACACTAAGCATCTATCCATATACCCTCATACACTAAGCATCTATCCATATACCCTCATACACTAAGCATATTCACATCCTATACCCTCATACACTAAGCATCTATCCATATACCCTCATACACTAAGCATATTCACATCCTATCCATATACCCTCATACACTAAGCATCTATCCATATACCCTCATACACTAAGCATCGGTTGGTCTCTCTGTCTGTCTGTCTCTCTGCCTGCATGCTCTGGGCTGCCTGTCTGCCTGTCTGTCTCTCTGCCTGTCTGTCTCTCTGCCTGCATGCTCTGTGCTGCCTGTCTGTCTCTCTGCCTGTCTGTCTCTCTGTCTGCATGCTCTGTGCTGCCTGTGATGTATCTTTTCTTCAGGGTTCTGTGGAGATTTTACTAAGTTGCTGTTGAAATGAAGTATGGAGATCCAAGCAGGCACATAATCCTTCTTTCCGTTTATTGGTCAGCAATCAGTTACAGACAGGTTACAGATATCATCGTTACAGCATATTGAGGCCTTCGTCCTAGGCAGAATGCCTAGTCCCCCCTTGTCTCTCTCTCTCTCTGTATCTCACTCACTCTCCTACTGATCCCCTGCATGTCTTATACATTCTTAACATGTGGGTGTCACCCTGTTCCTGCGTGTGTGTGTGTGTGTGTGCGTGCGTGCTTGTGTGTGTGTGTGCTGACCCCCAAGGCTCAGTCAACATGTTACCACAGGGTCAGCAATCAGTCACCACAGCAGGGGTCCTTTTGTAAAAGGACTCCTGAGTGATAAGAGTCACTGTCCGTACTATATGACAGGAAGAACTCACAGCTGTTTGTAAGCTGACCATCCCAAAGTGTCCCTAGGCTTAACTCTTCACTCATTGGGACTCAATGTGACCTCCTATAAGCCACAGTGTTGTGTACAATTATGACATAGTTTGAGAGGCATAAGCTATCAAAATATACATCAGACCCCCCTTCTGGGGAATTAAATATTCCCCAGACATAATTCATATCTTATAAATGACCAAAATTATTTTTCCAAAAAAAATGTTCACTTTTTTCTTTTTTCTCAAAAAATCCCAAAATGTTCAAATTCCCCAAACGGTCTCCCTTCGTAGGTAATTACCCTCTTCCCCCCTGGATAATGAGAAGGTGAAACACAGTCAGGTTGACACAAAACTCAAAACAAAATGAACAAAATCAATCTGTTAGACAATGACCCTATCAGTCCGAAGCTGTTTGTTGTCACACCCAGATATAATAAATTCAAGTGAACTGTTCCTAGGCTAATTACTATACTATTTTTAATTTGTTCCCCAACATTAGATAGGCTGATCCCTGTACCTGTATAGACATCAATATTTGTTTGGAAGTGGATTCCAATATCGACTTAATAAGAAATAATATTCCCTTCTCCCCCCCTTCTTAGTTAGTGAGCAACTTTCATGGAATATTAATGGACAGATGAACGGTCCTGCAGAAACCATCCATCTGACTCCCAATTCGGAAAGTTGCACACAAACTAAGAGCTAACATGTAATACTCATGGTGAGTTTCAATCTGTATCAATATGTGACTATTAACATAGTAACATTATACTGACTCCATCAGTTCAACATCTTCTGCAATATATTACTCGATAACCTAAAGCCTACGGGTTACTTCATCCTGTTTTAGTATTTGGTAATGTTCAGTACTTTGGTCTGTTCCACCCATATAAACAAGCACACACAGGCGACCCCTGTGGACACCTGCCACCCCAGGCAGATGAGTCAATTTAGTGCATGTGTATACAGGTTCCAATACCAACTCACTCACATTTTCTGACGTTACCTTATTATCCTAATGTAGGCCTATTTTAACTAACAATTAAACAACATTTGTATTACTAACTAGAATATAATTCTCATTTTTGGATTGGATTTGAACTGTGATACTTAAGGAAGTTATCTAAAATGAACTCATATTATTACCATTAACTATTATAGACCCCCCTGGACACAGGAGCATTCTTTTAACTACCTATATTGTACCAAATTAGAACCGAACAAGCATGGGGCTTGTTCTGTTGTAACAGAAATTAAACTCCTTATATAACTGAAATCCTATTTAGACTAAATCAAATTCCTATATTGATTGAATACAAATACCTGTAAATGTAAAGTTAACACTCATAGCATGACAAAATGGTTAATCATAAAAACAAACATCCCTAAAACAGTACTATTTCAGTACCTTGTTATATCTACTTTGACCTATGTCAGCACAGAATACAACAAAACACAAACATTAGAGCAACTTTTCCAACATCAATCACAATTCAGATGAAACACGATTTTTTCTTTCCATGACGCAAATTGTTCAGACGTTCAACGCGCTAGGGAAATGGTTCCCACAATTATTTTTTCGCCTACAGAATAAAAACGCTTGGAACATCCTTCTTGATTCTCAGAGCTCGCACATAGCTCTCAGATCTGTAGGTTTGAAGCAGACAGTTGTCCCCATACGCTTCAGCACACGTGAACTACAGCTTACTGCAGTCGACAGTAGAACTCCCTTCGAGCATTCACAAGGCTCGAGTGGACAGTAGATTCTCCTCGAGCAATCACAAAGCTCTAGTGGACAACTTATTGCTTAGCCATGTCAATCATGACAGCAAAAGCATTGGAACGCTCCTTTCCTCCATTGTATCATGAACTTTGGAACGGTCTCCCTTGGACCTCTCCTTGGTCCAGAGCAGAAGGAGAACCATGTTGGCGTGGGCCCGTGGGCCGTAGCCGCAGAATAGCACTCAATCCGACACCTCCTGTAGCGAACACAGGTCTGTGAAAGTCACCTGCTGTTGATTTCCGACGGTAGAAGCTGATTCAGGAGCTCCCATCGCAGTATCGTCGTAGTGTTGTCACAGCTGCCTGCAGACACCCCCCTGGACTCTCTGCCCTCGGGATGACCTCCTGTAGGCGCTGTTCAGATGTCACCGTTGACATCCTGCAGACCTGGTGGTCTCCCCGTGATCCTTTTGGTGTAGAACTGTTGACGGAATCCATGATCCATGATGTCCCTCTCCTTTACACCTATTAAAAGGAAACATACAGGCTCCCACTACAAATATCCCCAATCATTTCTTAGGATATTGATGACACTACAAGCTACTGGTCACTAAGATGACCTCTCTGGCATTAATCTCACTCTTTTTGCTAATCTCCCTAGTTCTGGCATGGCAAAGGAATGTAAATAACCATGGTGTTGAGAGATTACAATGAGACTATTAAATGAGAGCCATAAATAGTGTCGCTGAACTAACTAAATTCACTGATGTCAAGTCACCAAACGTATTGATGGACAGGTGATTTGAGCTGAGGGGCTGGAACCCTGAAAGGTTCAACCGTGGGTCTAGATCCCCCGGTTAAAACTTCCACTCCTAGAGATATGGGTCAACTCCCCCTCCGCCATACTACCAGCTACTAGTCTTGTGCTCAGAACACAGGGTTACGAATTCCTGTGATCACCGTTATGTAGTAAGGCTGTCAGCCGTCGCCTCCATCACCCTACACACAAACAGACACTTTTGACTAAAACCAATACTTAAAATTCACACCATAATACCCCCTTACAAATGTAGTCCTTGATTGCGATCTACTTGTTGACATCAGACTCCAAAAGCAGACTTCACATCGTGTTCATGTCATTGCATGCCACTGGTCAATCAGTCATTCTTCACTCCTTAGAGCAAATTTCTTCCCATCTTTTTCTCTAAATAGCACCCCCAATAAACAGCTCACAGCGGGTCAAACAGAGGTAGGAGATAAAGACAGGACAGGACAGGACAGGAGGTCCACCCCTTTATCTGAAACTAAACAAGGTATTCATTCTAGCGTGAGAAGGGATTTTAGCTCTCTCCCCCTCTTTCCCTAAAAGCACATTCCGTCAGAGCATGCTAAAATTGTCATTGCAATTCCTCACACGTAGCTCTGTATGTATTTACTCATTTACCTATCACTTTTAGAATGGCTCCTACTAGCAATATTTCACCGGACATAGCTAGAACCTTTTTGAAGTAAGTCTAGTATGAAGTACATTCAATCATTCATTCACTCACACATACATTATTCTCAATCAATTCTCGTGATTTCATTCACACCACAAACACTCTCAGGCTTGTGTGACCTTCTCATTGAAACCCCTGGCTGGTGTCTACCCCAAACTCAAGCTTCATATGGCCTGGCAAACATACTGTACGTTTCTCCTGACACTCAAGGTGTACCAAACCATATCCACCACCAAAATAAAAAAATAATAGTAGACTCGTCTACCATCGCTATGCCTTTTTCAATGAGAAGATTCCATGCCTGCACACACTCTCACACAGAGTTGATTCAAAATACTACCACAGTGTAGTAGTATTATTTTCCAACCCTTCAAACTCACTCACTTCACACAGTCGAACAGGGTAGAAGTAATCTCTCTACCACTGCGAGGGGAGAGGGACCCCCCTCGTCTCACTCACTCATGCACTCAATCAGGCGGTGTCCCCTTTCACACACACATTTCAATAGAGAGGGGCGTGTCAAGTCAACTGTCAAAAGAAGAGCATGGCACTTCTCCTTTAGCTGTCCTTCTCATCCATGAGGTCCGGTCAACTTGACTTCCCTCAAAGTTTCCCAATGTGGTTTCTGATCACATTGTCCAGAAAAATGACCATATATCCCACATTTATGGCAAACACCTCTCATCCTCCAGCTTTCCGGGCTGTGACGTGTCTGTGGCTGTACTCCCCATGGTGCAGCACACTGATAGGGTCGCACAGGTGGCGGACATCCCCATTGTTGCCATCTCTGCTGTGGCGGGTTCTCCCACTGCGGCCTCTCCCACTGCGGCCTCTGTTGTGGCCCCACGAAACCAGGGGTCTCTCGTACTCTCCATGGCAGAAGTGGTTGTGGAGGTTCCCACTGCTGTGGCAGCGGACTATTCGGCAAAACAGCCGTGCAAAAACGCTGCAAGTGCGTCACATCGCCACATCTATAACAGCCTGTGTAATAACGTGGTCCACTCGGCTTGGGATTATGTGGACGACACTGTTCGGGCTGAGTCTTGTCAACCCTGGGTGCACTGGGTAGGTCAGGAGCCGACTGGGGCTCAACCCCAGCTGTCACGACAGCCGCTTGTATGATCTGTTGTGCGCCCTCCAACTGGGTCTTGGTCAGCAGTCGAACCATTTCTGTGTGACTTTGTTCCTGCTCATCTGCCTCCTTGCGAGCAAGTCCAACGCAGTGTACAATGTGATCCACGTACAGAGCAAGGGGCAATTTCGCCAGGCCAACCACTGTCTGCAGATTGGCCCTGACTTTCTCAGGAAGACCTTGTTCAATTTTTGAGTGGACAATAGACCGTTCAAAATCATTACGCTCAGGGTCCTTTCCTGTGGCATCCATCCATTCCTGGCACACGCGGGCGACATATTTACGTGGTGGTTCGGAGACCCCCAGCGGAGATATCGTAATCGTATCCGGATGCACTTCAGTGGGGTACAAGTCTCTCAGCGCACGCCATAGTGCTCCTCTGTGACTCAAGAAAAGGTCTGCGTCTCCAGCCGTCGTGCCTGCGTACAGTCTGAGTCCCGCACGGTCAAGAATGTCATCTAGGCCATCTATGTCAATCAGATTTGCCAGAAGTTGTTTTAAGTCACCCACAGTTAGCTCTGTCCCAGTCAAAAGGTCCTCAAACTTCAATATCCAGCGTTGCGCCCCATCCCGCAAAGGGGGAAGTTGACATACAATGTCAGTCATGTCGACGGACGCCCATGGCTTGTATTCCATATGTCTGCCCTTCCCCAGCACCGGGAGCATCCTGGGGCAGTTATCATCAATGTCAGGTGTGGGCCTCTTTGATCTGCATGGGCATTTGTTCAAGGCCCCCCTGGAGTCTTTCACACGTCTCCGGCTCGAACGTGTGCGAGTGCCGGAATGGCTCTCACAATCACTGCTGTCCTGTTCAAAATCCTCATCACTTTTGTTGACGTACTTCCTCTTACTCCCACTCTGCCTGTCGTGACTCGGTAACACACGTTTCTCCGTGCGTCCAGCAGCTCTGTCACGGCAGTGTTTGCTCTCCAGCTCTTTCAACGCATCAGAATGGTCATTGTACAATCGAACCAAGTCTTTTTCTTGAGCAGCCAATCCAGCCAAACGCTCCGCCAGGTACGTAGTAGCGGCTGAATCCTCAATATTCTCCCGAAAACTCTTCTCCGCCTCAGAAATCTGCCCATGAAGAACAGTGAGACTATCGCCAAGAGAGTTCAGCATCATGACAGCGTCCCCCCTCACTTCCTCCTGTGACAGGTTGCTGCCGCTCATGGCCGGATTGGGGCTTGCTGTCCTTCTGTAGATGTCATCACCTCCATGTAAACTGTCTCTGTGGCAGCCTGTGCCAGCCTCATCCTGCAGGTCACCCAAATCGAGGATCAGATGTGCCTCTTTCATCAGAATTTCACTCAACCGTGTTTCTATGGCACGCATAGACTGTCTTTGTGTCCTTAATTCACTGGTCAAGTCCTCTTTCAGGCAACGTACCCGTTCCAGCTCCCTCTTAACAGAGCTTTGAGTGTCGCTGTCATCTGGCCGTTGCTTAGATGTCCTCATGTCTCCGCTGTCATGAACTTTCACCTCAGCCTTTGCTGAGGGCACGTTGCTGTGGTCCACAATGTCAATGCACTGCTGCTTCTGGGCCGGTAGTACTGACTCACTGACATTGGGGCCTTCTGTACAAAACATAGCTAATACTGATAATTCAGTCTTGCGTTTGAGTTTTCGCTCCTTCGTTTTCTGATCTGCTCTGTATCCATGCACCAGAACCCTTATGGTGTTAATGACTTCTACATCAAAAGTACCCACCAGAGGCCAGGGTTTGTCAATGTCTGGCCAACGCTGGTTAAATTTCTTTGAAATCTTCAAAATATCCTTGCCTAAAACTGAATATTTCTCTTGGACAATGTCCACTGGGATTATTCCTGCGTCCATCATATCTACTAAATAGTAAATAATCTACTAGACACTAAACTTACACAGTCACACTGTGACACACTCATGCTGTGTCACCTCTCACTCAGTCACAGACATGCATACTCATTTACATACTGTCCCCACAGAATGAGTAGTCAATGAACTTACTCCAAGGAAAACATACAATACTTTCTCTCTCACCATTCACACAGGAAAGTGTAAAATAAAGAAATGAGAAAACTACTGACAGTGACAAAGAAATATAGAAATGCCTCTATATTTTTTTTAGACTAGCAAGTCAAATCACTGACTGAGGGAAGAGATTGACCCCCCTGCATGCACTCCACACAGGCGTCAAATGCACTCAATCGCTCCCTCATTCACATCTAAGCAACTGTTTTGTCCCAGAATCAAATTACCCCTGCAGGCTATATTTTTTGACTAAAATAAAAAACCTGTATGCTTAACCATCCAAATTAACCTATCTAATTTTACAAAGGATAAATGAAATATCCTAAATGTGATAATTTACAATGAGAAATGTATTATCATTTACCTCCTAAATTTAGCTTGGACCCCAAATTAAAGCCAATTTAACCTGAATTAAATCCCCAATTTAATATCTATATTACTCCCCCCTCTGAAACATGTTCCACATGCTTCAGAAATACCTAAAAGAAAAAATAATACAATAGGCCAACCCAAACAATAACACCCAAGCCTAAAGCATAAAATCCTCCCCCACTCTGTCGCAAAGACAAAGAAAGGCTTCCCCAGCATGCGGCATTCAACCCCAACTCACAAAGATGCTCTAGCACACACACGCACAATCATACCATATAAGCTACACTACCATTTAACTCTTAAACTCTGTCAACTCCCTAACAGAAGCAGACTCCAAGAACCTAATTACTAACCTAACCAATAACCTGCCTAACACAGCGTCCAGATGTACACTATGGCCCTAACACGTACGCTTAACACAAGAATCACAAACCTATTCCATCATCCTAACTTCAGTCCCGGGTTCCATCCAAAGCCACGTCAAAAACAACAAAAAATCCCCAGATACGCAGGTCCGTCTCGCGTGGCGCAGAAAATCCCCAGACTCCTCACCAACAATCCTCCAACGTCTGGCGCCATTGTGATGTATCTTTTCTTCAGGGTTCTGTGGAGATTTTACTAAGTTGCTGTTGAAATGAAGTATGGAGATCCAAGCAGGCACATAATCCTTCTTTCCGTTTATTGGTCAGCAATCAGTTACAGACAGGTTACAGATATCATCGTTACAGCATATTGAGGCCTTCGTCCTAGGCAGAATGCCTAGTCCCCCCTTGTCTCTCTCTCTCTCTGTATCTCACTCACTCTCCTACTGATCCCCTGCATGTCTTATACATTCTTAACATGTGGGTGTCACCCTGTTCCTGCGTGTGTGTGTTTGTGTGTGTGTGCGTGCGTGCGTGCGTGCGTGCGTGCGTGCGTGCGTGCGTGCGTGCGTGCGTGCGTGTGTGTGTGTGTGTGCGTGTGTGTGTGCTGACCCCCAAGGCTCAGTCAACATGTTACCACAGGGTCAGCAATCAGTCACCACAGCAGGGGTCCTTTTGTAAAAGGACTCCTGAGTGATAAGAGTCACTGTCCGTACTATATGACAGGAAGAACTCACAGCTGTTTGTAAGCTGACCATCCCAAAGTGTCCCTAGGCTTAACTCTTCACTCATTGGGACTCAATGTGACCTCCTATAAGCCAAAGTGTTGTGTACAATTATGACATAGTTTGAGAGGCATAAGCTATCAAAATATACATCACCTGTCAGCCTGTCTGTCTCTCTGTCTGTCTGTCTCTCTGCCTGCATGCTCTGTGATGCCTGTCAGCCTGTCTGTCTCTCTGTCTGTCAGCCTGTCTGTCTCTCTGTCTGTCAGCCTGTCTGTCACCTCGATGCGTCAGTAGAAAGCAGGCAGCGAGCGACGGCCACAACCCCGTTGTGTTCTGGAAGCGTCATTCAAAACCCCTGATAGGGTTGCGTGAAGGGGGGCGGAGCTACCTGGTTCTTCTTCTTCTTGTACTGGTCTATTTGGCAGCCCGTTAGCGCCACCTAGCGACATTATAGCGTTTGCATAAAGTGTGCGTTCTCGTGTCAGTACAAAAATCACACCTGTGTGAACTGAGTGGTGCAAGGTCTTATATAGCCTGATCAGCTGTGGTCTGACGTAATGTCAGTGACCATAGTAACCATGCTCATTTTTTTTGGTACGAACACACACAGGAACACGGGTACTAACATAGCCAGTTGTTGGAGTGGTTTGCGCCACTCAAAAATGAGAAGGCAACGGGACGTTGTACCCAGAACCACCTTTTACGCACGGAAGCCTTCTGACGTCACAGTGAGCGTCTCAGCAACGAGCTGACGTCATCAGCCTCTAGTTTAAAGAGAGACGCCTTTCAACACAGGTCTCAGTACCACTAGACCACTTTCAGAGAACTTACTAGTTATATCGCTGTTCAACCCAGAGCATAATTCTTGTTCAGGTTGATTCCATCATTTGTAACTTTAAGACCAGATCAGAGCAGAAGTTTGAACCATCAGCTGAAAATGACTTCATTTAAGATGATATGTTTGAAAGTGTTTCTGATAGTTTTCTGGCTGCAGCTCATCGGATGTCAGCACAGAAACCCTCTGAACCAATACATCTGCCACCATGAAGGCCTGTCATACGACACACAGGCCCTGCAGAAGAGTGCAGCCTCTCACCAAGACGACATCCTGGAGCTGAAATTCCATGCTTATGGAAGAATGTTTAACATAAGTTTGGAGAGGGACACCAACCTGCTGCCTCCACGTGTCCCGCTAGAGGAGCCAGGAGAGGAGGCCCCCAATGCTCCACGTGTCCCCCTAGAGGAGCCAGGAGAGGAGGCCCCCAATGCTCCAAGTGTCCCCCTAGAGGAGCCAGGAGAGGAGGCCCCCAATGCTCTACGTGTCCCCCTAGAGGAGCCAGGAGAGGAGGCCCCCAATGCTCCACGTGTCCCCCTAGAGGAGCCAGGAGAGGAGGCCCCCAATGCTCCACGTGTCCCCCTAGAGGAGCCAGGAGAGGAGGCCCCCAATGCTACCGCTCACATTTACACCGGATACATCCCGGGTGAGAAGGGCAGCGTCACCCACGGCTCTCTGACCGACGGCCGTTTCCATGGCTCCATCCGAACATCCCATGGAACGTACCATGTAGAGCCTTCCGAGATGTACTTCAATGAGAGCGTTCCCTACCACTCTGTCATCTACCATGACCGGGACATCATCTACCCTCGTAACGGCTCCGTTACCTGTGATGGACGTGATGGACAGTCTGTTAACGGACCAGAGATAACAGTAACAGAAACAGGAACAGGAAGATATGATATTTCATTGGGAGTAAATAACATCTGCATGATGTTCATCCAGATCGACTACAAGTTCTTCAAGAGGTACGGACGGAACGTTACCGAAGTAGTTGAAGAGACCCAAAGGTATATGGAGTTCCTCAACGACAAATTCAATGACGCACGTTTTGGGCCCTTCTGCTTAGAAGACACGATTGACAAAAAAAAGCCTTTTGAAAAGTTTAAGTTTTGTAATAATAATACTACAAAGGATGGGACAAATGATAGGACTACAAATTATACTTTGTTGTCCCCCATCCAATTCCGTCTGAAGAGGATGAGCATCTACAAAGACCAAGACAACGTTTTGGGCAACCGTATCGACGAGAGCGACCACTTGGACGAAATGGAGGTGTTGGACCTCTTTGGGGACAACGAGGACCTGAATGAGTTCTGTCTGGCCTTCCTGTTCACCGACAGAGACTTCAGGATGAATCCCAGGAAGGAGAACCTTCGCATTACCAGTCTGGCCAGTTTGGGGATACCGTTTGAAGAAGCGGGATTCTGTGGGAGGCACACGGAGCATGTGCAACCTAATATGATGCGCACCGGGGGGAAACGCCTGTCTAAGAACACGGGCATGGTTAATGAGAATAATAATAAAAATAAAGATAGAAGATACTGGTCCTTTGTGATTGCGGTTGCACAGAGTCTCGGGGCCCGTGATGACGATCAGTATCTGAGTGAACACTGTCATTTCATGCTTGGTGAGGATCAGAAACAATGCGATACCACCAAGCACATAATGCATGACATGCATCGAACTACAACAGCTGATGTGAAAGACGATATGGTATTCTCAAAGTGCAGCCTGTGCAGCATGGGGGAGGTTCTTGCGGCAAGGCTGCTAGAAGTTAGTAAAAGTAATAGAACGTGCCTTGTTGAAAATCAGCCACAGATCTGTGGTAATATGATTAAGGAGGGTAACGAAACATGTGATTGTGGCTTGGGCAGACACTGCTTGAGTATCTGCTGCAACGAATTCAGCGACACTGACGTCGACAACGACACCACGAATGACGGCTGCGAAAACATGCCTCCCGACGCCGACTGCTTAGCGAGGGCGACAGGGTTAGCGACGGAGAAATGGCCTCTCTGGATCTGCCTGGCCTTCCTCTTCATCTTCACCCTCTGAGGATCTGCCTGGCCTTCCTCTTCATCTTCACCCTCTGAGGATCTGCCTGGCCTTCCTCTTCATCTTCACCCTCTGAGGATCTGCCTGGCCTTCCTCTGAGTCAGCGTCAGAGAAATGGATCTGTTTGTTTGTTATTTATTAATTTGTTCCATTATTATTTATTATTTGTTTGTTTGTTTTTTGAGCCCCTCCTATAAACAGCTTTTGTCCCCACACGTCTCAAGATTTGAAATTAGGTAAAATTCTGCCAAATATGACGTAAATTTAACATCAAAACATTGAACGCTGATGACAATGAAGGAAAAATATATGTAGACGAGCAAATCAGCTAACCAATCACAGGCAACAGGCATTCTGATTGGCCAGTATGAGATGATGCATGATGATGCACGATGATAAGAGCGCCCCTCACTTCACACAGGTGTGATTTTTGTTTATTTAGTTGCGCGTGCATTCCATCATGAATCTATTAGGGCTGCACTCACACATACAAAACACCTGTCTTGTGTCTGTTCTGGGTGGGGTTCCAATGGAAGTCACATGGTGTGAAGAGACAGCCAATGGAGGAACAGAATGGAAATCACATGGTGTGAAGAGACAGCCAATGGAGGAACAGAATGGAAATCACATGGTGTGAAGAGACAGCCAATGGAGGAACAGAATGGAAATCACATGATTTGAAGAGACAGCCAATGGAGGAACAGAATGGAAATCACATGGTGTGAAGAGACAGCCAATGGAGGAACAGAATGGAAATCACATGGTGTGAAGAGACAGCCAATGGCAGTGTTCTGCCTCCCCTCCGCCCCCAAGGTTAATTAAATAAGGTTAGGAAGCGAAGACCGTACGGTGGAAACATGCGCAATTGAGACCAGGAAGTTGTACGTGCTGTGGGGACTGAACAACACCAGGACACTCGGGTGGATACAGGATATCGCCAATACGGCTATTTATTATTCACAGACCCGTGGGCATGGGCTTGATAATGAGCATAACAGAAATGCACAATTTAAACAGAAAGAGTCACTCGTTGTGGGAGCTCCAGGCTTTCCTGTCTTTCCCTACAGGTGGTGCTGGCCGGCTCTGTCCCTACAAGAGGCCCACGGTGAATGTCACAATGTCACTGTTTACTCCTGGCTGCGACACAATGACGGGTACTTCTTTCCCCGTCTAAATCCAGTGGTTTATGTTCCCATTTATTGTCGGGAGCGGGTTACCTATATGAAAGAGAGACGGGGGTGTTAGCGATTGTTTCATACATCAATGCTGTGAGACAGTCGTGTGTGTGTGAATGCGAGTGGTGTCGCTTACCACCAGAGCATGGCCCGACCTGTTCCCTCAGAGAGTCAGAGAGGAAATGAGGGCAGAGGCAGCCTCGTCTACACCTTATCTGTCTGTCTGGCCGCACAGGTGGCCTTGATGAGTAGGCATGAACTTGAGACAGAATGTAGGCGGGTACGTAGCGAGCATCTACCAGCTGGCCGAGTGGTGGGCGTGGTCTTCTCGGCTGCACTCTGCCTCTCTCCCACTGGCTCTCTCGGGGCCCATGCTTACCTGGCGGCCTGTTGCCTAGCGACACGCCACAGTGCCCAAATTTGTGCATGTACAACATTCTGGTCTCAACTTCTTTCCTTCCAGGAGCAACATGGAGTCCACCGTACGGTCTTCTGTCCTTCCAGGGAGCAACATGGAGTCCACCGTACGGTCTTCTGTCCTTCCAGGAGCAACATGGAGTCCACCGTACGGTCTTCTGTCCTTCCAGGAGCAACATGGAGTCCACCATACGGTCTTCTGTCCTTCCAGGAGCAACATGGAGTCCACCGTACGGTCTTCTGTCCTTCCAGGGAGCAACATGGAGTCCACCGTACGGTCTTCTGTCCTTCCAGGGAGCAACATGGAGTCCACCATACGGTCTTCTGTCCTTCCAGGAGCAACATGGAGTCCACCGTACGGTCTTCTGTCCTTCCAGGAGCAACATGGAGTCCACCGTACGGTCTTCTGTCCTTCCAGGAGCAACATGGAGTCCACCGTACGGTCTTCGCTTCCTAACCTTATTTAATTAACCTTGCCCACCCCCAGCCTCTTCACACCATGTGACTTCCATTCTGTTCCCCCATTGGCTGTCTCTTCACACCATGTGACTTCCATTGGAAATGAGTTGAAGCTGTGTCTTCACCCCCCCCCCACCAAGTCAATCATCAGACATTTGTCTTCCATGTGTGACTGAGGCCTTAACACAATCAGTGCCGGAAGTCCTTCAGAATAGGAGCTCTGGGGGGCCGGAACAACATGGCGGCTTTTACTCGGAAAGCCGTGACCCGGAAACAATCTACTTAAAAAAGTTCACCTCACATAGCTGGCTTATATTGCGAACGTTTTTGTTTATACGATATATGATCCAAAAAGCGTTCATATTTTGCGGGAGTGACGGGTGAGGAGCAGAAATGAAGCGCCAGCAAATCGATCCGTTCAACACCACGGAGAGCGCCCTGGATTAGGAGAAAAAAGTAAATATTTCCGCCGCGCTAACGGCTAACTCAATGATAAGCTAACATGGGGGCAGAGCGGAGCATACGGTAGCCGAGAGGCTGACTGGCGAATAAAAAAAAGGGAAAAATTCAGAATATTCTTATCTCGCCCCGTATCACTGAGGACACGCTAGGACGTGTGAGGACGTCTTTAGGACGCGTCGGTTCCAATCCCTATGCCGTGGGGCGAAGTCCTATGGACGGAAACGGTTAATGTGTTTGTTTTGTTTTGTTTTGTTTTGTTTTGTTTTGTTTTGTTTTGTTTTGTTTTGTTTTGTTTTGTTTTGTTTTGTTTTGTTTGTTCGTTATTCATTCATTCATTCATTCATTCATTCATTCATTCATTCATATCCATGCCTTCACCTAGGTCTATAATAAATGCACTCACTCGCTTACTCACTTTATTTACTCACTCATTCACTCATTATTAGTTCATTCATTCATTCATTCTTTATTGTTTTCCTTTTATTTTATACATTTACTTATTATTCGGGGGTTCGAACAATCACTCATTACGGTTTCTAATCCAATCTTAATGGCCTCGAACCCCCCTTTGTTTTTAACTGGAGTATATCTCTGGGCTATCAGAATGCGATATGCAGAGTACATTACTATGTTCATGTTGTTTATCTCTAGGCTATCAGAATGCGATATGCAGAGTACATTACTATGTTCATGTTGTTTATCTCTAGGCTATCAGAATGCGATATGCAGAGTACATTACTATGTTCATGTTGTTTATCTCTAGGCTATCAGAATGCGATATGCAGAGTACATTACTATGTTCATGTTGTTTATCTCTAGGCTATCAGAATGCGATATGCAGAGTACATTACTATGTTCATGTTGTTTATCTCTAGGCTATCAGAATGCGATATGCAGAGTACATTACTATGTTCATGTTGTTTATCTCTAGGCTATCAGAATGCGAGTACATTACTATTGATGTATATTTATGCACCAAGTGACCCGTGTCTTTGTAGCAGTGATGGTGGTCGGAGTGGAAGAAAGGAAGCAAGCGCAGGTTCTAGTCGTCTCATCTGATCAGTTTTATTGAACAGAAGAATCACTCAGTACAAGGCTTTCCACGGGCGGAAGGCCCCGTGGAATAGAGTAGAGTCACATCATGTCGCTAATCAGTGTGA
Organism: Electrona antarctica; assembly: GCF_951216825.1. Lineage (NCBI taxonomy): Eukaryota > Metazoa > Chordata > Actinopteri > Myctophiformes > Myctophidae > Electrona > Electrona antarctica. The sequence goes on from NC_136793.1 coordinate 3,542,053, forward strand.
ACTCCTAGAAGTTTCACAGCGTCACCGTATTTACTAACCCAAGATCCCGCCTCCCTGGACACCAACAGACTACCTCCGCTTTATGGGAGCCAATCAAATTGTTTGCTCACAGGATCCTCCGGTGAAGGGAGGAGGGACACATGGCATGCAGCTCATGTAACACTCTATAAGTTTTATACCAAATAGGACTAATTCAATACCTACACTATATATGAAGTATTAACTATCTACACTATATATGAAGTATGCAGAACACATGTAATGAAATAGGACTAATTCAATACCTATACTATATATGAAGTATGCAGAACACATGTAATGAAATAGGACTAATTCAATACCTATACTATATATGAAGTATGCAGAACACATGTAATGAAATAGGACTAATTCAATACCTACACTATATATGAAGTATTAACTATCTACACTATATATGAAGTATGCAGAACACATGTAATGAAATAGGACTAATTCAATACCTATACTATATATGAAGTATTAACTATCTACACTATATATGAAGTATGCAGAACACATGTAATGAAATAGGACTAATTCAATACCTATACTATATATGAAGTATGCAGAACACATGTAATGAACTATATGTTTTACCAATAAGACAAATTAACTATCTACACTATATATGAAGTATGCAGAACACATGTAATGAAATAGGACTAATTCAATACCTACACTATATATGAAGTATGCAGAACACATGTAATGAAATAGTTCAAACTGTATTGTTAACCAGTCTAAATGATTAAAGCCCAAATACAGTGTAGACTCATATCAAGTGTAAGAGGAAGAGCAGAGAGCTTGAAGCTCCCTGCACACACACACACACACACAGCTGTTGATTAGCAGTTCGAGATAGGCACTGTCCCTAAGATTAGGTCAGGAACAGCACCCCTGACCCCCCTGGGGTGTTTAGCAGCATTCAACAAAAGGCTTTGTCTTTACAGCCTAATTGTAAATAACTCTAAGCTGTGTCACCACAGTATTGCACGTCTCAACCTACAGTTTGTCCTCTTGTGTGCAGTCTGTGTGTCAACTGTCTATAAAATATCCATCACTATCTTCATGTTGTTTATTTGAAAGTCCTGCATGACAGTAGGACAGAAGAAAAACACACTCCACTGGACTGGCCTGGTGAGGAGGTTCCTACAGGGTCACTACACGATGGATCACAAATAATCTATTTCCTTCGCCGTTTAAGATCCTTTGGTGCTAGTGGATGAATTCTTCTTTTGTTTTTCACTTCTGTTATTATGAGTGTTCTTCAGTACTGTAGTACCACCTGGTATGGATGTACTGTATACTACTGTTATTATGAGTGTTCTTCAGTACTGTAGTACCACCTGGTATGGATGTACTGTACTGTATACTACTGTTATTATGAGTGTTCTTCAGTACTGTAGTACCACCTGGTATGGATGTCTGTCTGTAGCCTTAAAGTCACAACTGCTACAACAACTAAACATTTGTTCAAATATTGTTGGACAACCACTTCAGAGACTCTATACATCCACGTATGATAACAGCATCCTAAGGTTAGCAAGGAATATCACCTCTAATACAAGCCATGTGTTGTATGGAGAATATAGGTTGCTGCCTTCAGGAAGGAGATCTGGTGTTGTATGGAGATGGTTGCTGCCTTCAGGAAGGAGATCTGGTGTTGTATGGAGATGGTTGCTGCCTTCAGGAAGGAGATCTGGTGTTGTATGGAGATGGTTGCTGCCTTCAGGAAGGAGATCTGGTGTTGTATGGAGATGGTTGCTGCCTTCAGGAAGGAGATCTGGTGTTGTATGGAGATGGTTGCTGCCTTCAGGAAGGAGATCTGGTGTTCCAGCGTACAATAAGGTCAGACTAAAGAGGTATTTTGTCCACCAGTCGACTCTGAGGCTTAATCAGGTTGTTGGCAGGACTAGACTGAGCTGTGGACATTATTCTCTGCCTTTATGTTTCTATGTATGTAACTGTATTTTAATTTATGTTTTGTGTTTATGTCAAATGTGTATAGCCTAAGTGTTGCATACAAGGCAGCTGGGTCGCAAGACAAATTTCAGTGCGAACTGACAATAAATACTATATCGTCTCATCTCATCTCGTCTCGTCTCGTCTCGTCTCGTCTCGTCTCGTCTCATCTCATCTCATCTCATAAATCATATCATATCATATCATATCATATCATATCATATCATATCATATCATATCATATAAAAACTCCAAAATACCCACCTGGGATAACCCCTTTTTTAGATTTCTGCATTTGCCCTGCTATTAAATGTCGGCCACTAGAAATAATATCTATGACCCAGTAGGAACAGAACCTATATGGACAACCCGGTCAACTTGCTGCTGTAAATCCAATATGGCCGCCTCAATATTGGACCCTATCAGAAGGTAGCTTTATTGACAATAACTTTTGAACCAGATGGTGTAGAAATGCAAACTTGGTGTCTATTTCATAATGAGCATGAAAAACTCAATGGAATACTTGTTTATGATTGGGTGTGTCTGGACCCCTAATTTGCATATTTCCAAGATAGACGCCACGACATTGAGTTTTACTGTGACTTTTACAGTGCCAGCTGACTGTTACGGCAAAAAGTCTGCTTTTTAAGCAATGTGAGCACATTTGGTTAGTTTGAGCAAATTGAGCTTTCATTTCTATATTGACAATATGGCTGCAGTCATAAATAATGTATATATTTCTTTTCCCTTTTTACCTCCTTTTTGATGAATTCCTGTTCTGTCTATAGAAGTGTCTATTTGTACGTCTCTAAATGTTTTGATGATTTGAACATGGTGGACCCTGTTGGAAACAAGTGTAATGCTTAATTGGGTCGTCCACTCACAGTTAACAGCCTTTGTATTGAGTTTGTGCTTGAAATGTACTGTAATTCTGCAAACTGTTAATAAATTCTTCAATCAATCAATCAAACTGGAAACAAGACCTTGCGGTCTGCGGGTCCCATGCATTCAAATTGGTTCATTCATTGTCAATGGGAATTTAATGTTTGTGTAACAAAGTACGGGTTTAGGAAACCTGGCCTTACCTTCTTGGTTCCAAGACGTAGGTCCCTGCTTTCCGCAGACGCCGTCTTGTGACCTCGTACTCCCAAGACTAGCGATGCCAATGGAGCCTGAAACCTTGAAATGTGTAAAGGTGAACAGATAGGCCAGACAGTATTTGTCGTGTCCGTTGTCGTGTCCTTTGTCGTGTCCGTTGTCGTGTCCGTTGTCGTGTCCTTTGTCGTGTCCTTTGTCGTGTCCTTTGTCGTGTCCGTTGTCGTGTCCTTTGTCGTGTCCTTTGTCGTGTCCTTTGTCGTGTCCTTTGTCCGGCTCATACCCTGAGAGGATGTCCAACAACTGGCGTTCATTCAGTTGACCCTTTTTGTGTGTGAAAGGTTCCGTTGGCTTTGTGTCGATGTCCATCTTTAAGGTTCCGTTGGCTTTGTGTCGATGTCCATCTTTAAGGTTCCGTTGGCTTTGTGTCGATGTCCATCTTTAAGGTTCCGTTGGCTTTGTGTCGATGTCCATCTTTAAGGTTCCGTTGGCTTTGTGTCGATGTCCATCTTTAAGGTTCCGTTGGATTTGTGTCGATGTCCATCTTTAAGGTTCCGTTGGCTTTGTGTCGATGTCCATCTTTAAGGTTCCGTTGGCTTTGTGTCGATGTCCATCTTTAAGGTTCCGTTGGCTTTGTGTCGATGTTCATCTTTAAGGTTCCGTTGGCTTTGTGTCGATGTCCATCTTTAAGGTTCCGTTGGCTTTGTGTCGATGTCCATCTTTAAGGTTCCGTTGGATTTGTGTCGATGTCCATCTTTAAGGTTCCGTTGGCTTTGTGTCGATGTCCATCTTTAAGGTTCCCTTGGCTTTGTGTCGATGTCCATCTTTAAGGTTCCGTTGGCTTTGTGTCGATGTCCATCTTTAAGGTTCCGTTGGCTTTGTGTCGATGTCCATCTTTAAGGTTCCGTTGGCTTTGTGTCGATGTCCATCTTTTCCACATAAAATTGGAGTTTATATCTGCCTGAATTGTTTCCAACAAACTCAAATTGAACTTCCTTAAATCTCTTGTTGAGGAAAGCCATATACTTCCTAATCCTTTTCCTGACAGCTATCTCTGAATTGTAATCATTGTAGTACAGATGGTCAGTCCGGATGTACATCCCACACCACTTTGGTTTAGGGTGAGCGACCTTTCTCAGGCCGTTCTCATCACAGGTAACGGAGCCGTTACGAGGGTAGATGATGTCCCGGTCATGGTAGATGACAGAGTGGTAGGGAACACTCTCATTGAAGTACATCTCGGAAGGCTCTACATGGTACGTTCCATGTCGTGTTCGGATGGAGCCCTGGAAACGGCCAAAAGCTGGACATGGGAGGGGCTCAAAACGTTAGACACACGGAAGCCTTCTGACAGCACAGTGAGCGTCTCAGCAACGAGCTGACGTCACAGTGAGCGTCTCAGCAACGAGCTGACGTCATCAGCCTCTAGTTTAAAGAGAGACGCCTTTCAACACAGGTCTCAGTACCACTAGACCACTTTCAGAGAACTTACTAGTTATATCGCTGTTCAACCCAGAGCATAATTCTTGTTCAGGTTGATTCCATCATTTGTAACTTTAAGACCAGATCAGAGCAGAAGTTTGAACCATCAGCTGAAAATGACTTCATTTAAGATGATATGTTTGAAAGTGTTTCTGATAGTTTGCTGGCTGCAGCTCATCGGATGTCAGCACAGAAACCCTCTGAACCAATACATCTGCCACCATGAAGGCCTGTCATACGACACACAGGCCCTGCAGAAGAGAGCAGCCTCTCACCAAGACGACATCCTGGAGCTGAGATTCCATGCTTATGGAAGAATGTTTAACTTAAGATTGGAGAGGGACGCCGACCTGCTGCCTCCACGTGTCCCGCTAGAGGAGCCAGGAGAGGAGGCCCCCAATGCTCCACGTGTCCCCCTAGAGGAGCCAGGAGAGGAGGCCCCCAATGCTCCACGTGTCCCCCTAGAGGAGCCAGGAGAGGAGGCCCCCAATGCTCCATGTGTCCCGCTAGAGGAGCCAGGAGAGGAGGCCCCCAATGCTCCACGTGTCCCCCTAGAGGAGCCAGGAGAGGAGGCCCCCAATGCTCCATGTGTCCCGCTAGAGGAGCCAGGAGAGGAGGCCCCCAATGCTCCACGTGTCCCCCTAGAGGAGCCAGGAGAGGAGGTCCCCAATGCTACCGCTCACATTTACACCGGATACATCCCGGGTGAGAAGGGCAGCGTCACCCACGGCTCTCTGACCGACGGCCGTTTCCAGGGCTCCATCCGAACACGCCATGGAACGTACCATGTAGAGCCTTCCGAGATGTACTTCAATGAGAGTGTTCCCTACCACTCTGTCATCTACCATGACCGGGACATCATCTACCCTCGTAACGGCTCCGTTACCTGTGATGAGCACGGCCTGAGAAAGGATGGCACTGAGGAGGGCACTGACAAAGACACATGGTGTGGGATGTACATCCGGACTGACCATCTGTACTACAAAGATTACAAATCAGAGATAGGTGTCAGGAAAAGGATTAGGAAGTATATGGCTTTCCTCAACAAGAGATTTAGGGAAGTTCAATTTGAGTTTGAGAAAGAAGATTTGAACAATAAACAAATTCTCCAATTTTATGTGGAAAAGATGGACATCGACACAAAGCCAACGCAACCTTTCGCACACAGAATCGGTGATGTGAGTGAAACCCAGTTGTTGGACAAACTCGCAGATTATGAGCCGGACAAACCTAATACAGGACACAACAATTACTGTCTGTCCTATCTGTTCACCGGTACAACGTTCAAGTCAGGCGCCGTTGGCATCGCTTCTCTTGGGAATCCGTCAAACGACGGCGTCTGCGGAAAGTTGACACGTACGCTTTGGACCGAAAAAGGTAAGAATACTAGACAACCTCTGTCCAAGAACACGGGCATCGTTGCTGAAAAAAACAAATTTGGCACTGTCCTGTCCCGCGTGGCCTGTCATCTGTCCTTCGTCCATGAGGTGGCGCACAGCCTCGGCTCGCCCCATGATGGTGAAAACCATGAGTCATGTAACCCACAAAAGAAAGTGTGCCCAGCCGAAAGGTCTGAAGAAGGATCAAACGCAGGATATATCATGTATTATGCATCCACGCCCGGAAGCATGCCCAACAACCAGTTGTTCTCAGAGTGCAGCAAGTGCGCCATGAAGATTATCGTTAAAGGAAAAGGCTGCTTTAAGCTAAACAAACCAACATATCCCAAACTCTGTGGTAATGGGATATTGGATGCGAACGAAGACTGTGACTGTGGCGAAAGAAACGACCAAAAGACATGCATCTACAAGTACAAAGGTGAACAAAGGACCAATCCTTCATTTTGCACACTGTGCAAAGATGTAGAAACAAGAACCACAACAACCACAACACCCTCCACCTCCACCAGCACCAGCACCAGCACCAGCACCCCCCCCACCACCACCACCACAGTGGGCGGAGCCGAGTCAGCCTCACAGAGATGGTCTCTTCTCGTCTGCGTCGCGTTCTTCTTCGTCTTCACCCTCTGAGTGAATATGAGCTACGAGGACCCCTGGGGGCACTCTGGGGTACTTTTTGATATATATATATACATATATTTTAAATATTTTTTCAAATATTTGTCCTCTGCTGTGTGTGTGTGTGTGTGTGTGTGTGTGTGTGTGTGTGTGTGTGTGTGTGTGTGTGTGTGTGTGTGTGTGTGTGTGTGTGTGTGTGTGTGTGCATGGAAGAAGCTGTGGCTAAAACACACCCGCCCCGCCCTGCCCCGCCCCGCCCCGCCAAGTCCTCTACGGCCAACTGGACGATGCAAAGCGTGCGGACAAAAGAGGCACTACGAGGACAAAAGAGGCACTACGAGGACAAAAGAGGCGCTACGAGGACCCAACGCAGCTGGAAACCCTGTGGGTGGCACACGAAGACCGCACGGCATGGCGGGTCACCTACCGACCGCACGGCCTGGCGGGTCACCTACCGACTGCACGGCCTGGTGGGTCACCTACCGACCGCACGGCCTGGCGGGTCACCTACCGACCGCACGGCCTGGCGGGTCACCTACCGACAGCACGTCCTGGCGGGTCACCTACCGACAGCACGGCCTGGCGGGTCACCTACCGACAGCACAGCCTGGCGGGTCACCTACCGACAGCACGGCCTGGCTGGTCACCTACCGACAGCACGGCCTGGCGGGTCACCTACCGACCGCACGGCCTGGCGGGGTCACCTACCGACCGCACGGCCTGGCGGGGTCACCTACCGACCGCACGGCCTGGCGGGTCACCTACCGACCGCACGGCCTGGCGGGTCACCTACCGACCGCACGGCCTGGCGGGTCACCTACCGACCGCACGGCCTGGCGGGTCACCTACCGACAGCACGGCCTGGCGGGTCACCTACCGACAGCACGGCCTGGCGGCTCACCTACCGACCGCACGGCCTGGCGGGTCACCTACCGACCGCACGGCCTGGCGGGTCACCTACCGACAGCACGGCCTGGCTGGTCACCTACCGACCGCACGGCCTGGCGGGTCACCTACCGACCGCACGGCCTGGCGGGTCACCTACCGACCGCACGGCCTGGCGGGGTCACCTACCGACCGCACGGCCTGGCGGGGTCACCTACCGACCGCACGGCCTGGCGGCTCACCTACCGACCGCACGGCCTGGCGGCTCACCTACCGACCGCACGGCCTGGCGGGTCACCTACCGACCGCACGGCCTGGCGGGTCACCTACCGACAGCACGGCCTGGCTGGTCACCTACCGACCGCACGGCCTGGCGGGTCACCTACCGACCGCACGGCCTGGCGGGTCACCTACCGACCGCACGGCCTGGCGGGTCACCTACCGACCGCACGGCCTGGCGGGTCACCTACCGACCGCACGGCCTGGCGGGTCACCTACCGACCGCACGGCCTGGCAGGTCACCTACCGACAGCACGGCCTGGCTGGTCACCTACCGACCGCACGGCCTGGCGGGTCACCTACCGACAGCACGGCCTGGCTGGTCACCTACCGACCGCACGGCCTGGCAGGTCACCTACCGACCGCACGGCCTGGCGGGTCACCTACCGACCGCACGGCCTGGCGGGTCACCTACCGACCGCAAGGCCTGGCGGGTCACCTACCGACAGCACGTCCTGGCGGGTCACCTACCGACAGCACGGCCTGGCGGGTCACCTACCGACCGCACGGCCTGGCGGGTCACCTACCGACCGCACGGCCTGGCGGGGTCACCTACCCACAGCACGGCCTGGCGGGTCACCTACCGACAGCACGGCCTGGCGGGTCACCTACCGACAGCACGGCCTGGCGGATCACCTACCGACTGCAACCAGCAACGGAGGTCGGAGAGACGTGCCCAGCGACACCGGAGGGAGGCCTGGCGGGGTCACCTACCGACCGCACGGCATCATCGGACACCTACCGACCGCACGGCCTGGCGGGGTCACCTACCGACCGCACGGCCTGGCGGGGTCACCTACCAACCGCACGGCCTGGCGGGGTCACCTACCGACCGCACGGCATCATCGGACACCTACCGACCGCACGGCCTGGCGGGGTCACCTACCAACCGCACGGCCTGGCGGGGTCACCTACCGACCGCACGGCCTGGCGGGGTCACCTACCGACCGCACGGCCTGGCGGGGTCACCTACCGACAGCACGGCATCATCGGACACGATGGACAGCGAAGATGGTGTGCGTGTGTGTGTGTGTGTGTGTGTGTGTGTGTGTGTGTGTGTGTGTGTGTGTGTGCATTTTTTATTATGAGTATTGTTTTCGCTTTCTCATCTGTGCTTGTGTGTTTTACTATTATTATTGCTATTATCATCATTATCATTATCATTATCCTTATTATTATCCATCCATCCATCCATCTTCAACCGCTTATCCATAGTCAGGTCGCGGGGGCAACAGCTCCACCAGAGTGCTCCAGACTTCCCTCTCCAGAGCAACATTAGTGACTTCCTCCTGGGGGATTCCGAGACGTTCCAAGGTCAGTGAGTCCATGTGTTTCCTCCAACTGGGCCTTGGTCTGCCCCGGGGTCTCCTCCCAGTGGGACGTGATCCTTGGTCTGCCCCGGGGTCTCCTCCCAGTGGGACGTGCGTCGAGGACCTCCCTAGGGAGGCGCCCGAGAGGCATCCTAACAAGATGTCCGAACCACCTCAGCTGACTCCAGGCGAAGGAGCAGCGGTTCTACTCCGAGTCTCTCGTGTGACTGAACTTCTCACCCTATCTCTAAGGGAGATGCCAGCCACCCGTCGAAGAAAACTCATTTCGGCATTATTATTATTATCATTATTATTATTATTTATGTTCTCATTAGTGTGTGCTCGCGCTTGCGCGTGTGTGTGTGTGCGTGCGTGCATGTACGTGCAGGGCCGGTCAGGTATAGGTGGCAAGGGCCCAGGGCGGCAGTTAGAAGACGGGGCCTCATTGGACTTATTGATTATGATAGGCTGATGATGTATGGACTTATTGATTATGATAGGCTGATGATGTATGGACTTATTGATTATGATAGGCTGATGATGTATGGACTTATTGATTATGATAGGCTGATGATGTATGGACTTATTGATTATGATAGGCTGATGATGTATGGACTTATTGATTATGATAGGCTGATGATGTATGGACTTATTGATTATGATAGGCTGATGATGTATGGACTTATTGATTAGGATAGGCTGATGATGTATGGACTTATTGATTATGATAGGCTGATGATGTATGGACTTATTGATTATGATAGGCTGATGATGTATGGACTTATTGATTATGATAGGCTGATGATGTATGGACTTATTGATTATGATAGGCTGATGATGTATGGACTTATTGATTATGATAGGCTGATGATGTATGGGCTTATTGATTAGGATAGCCTAATGATGTATGGACTTATTGATTAGGATAGCCTAATGATGTATGGACTTATTGATTAGGATAGCCTAATGATGTATGGACTTATTGATTATGATAGGCTGATGATGTATGGGCTTATTGATTAGGATAGCCTAATGATGTATGGACTTATTGATTAGGATAGCCTAATGATGTATGGACTTATTGATTATGATAGCCTAATGATGTATGGACTTATTGATTAGGATGTATGGACTTGTGTCCCGTTCTGTGGAAAGACAATTGCGCGAGTTTTTTTTCTTACAACATGTTGCATTATGTTTGAGTGAGTATGTTTGATATATGGTATATGGTATATATTGACATGTGATTTTTAGATATGGGTATGTTTGTTTGAGCGGCCCTATAGTGCGTCGCAGTCCCGCCCCCTTTCATGAGGACACCAGGCCCAGGAAATGAATCCCAATGCATTTTTCCCTCATAGACATTTCAAAAAGTATTTATTTAAAGACCTTATAAGCGTCGTACGAAGCCAACTCGAGTCGTGACAAATCATGACAACAAACATATTTTGGACCAAACAAATAATTCCAAAGAAGAAAAACAACAAAAAAAGTGTTGTAACCTGCCGTTTTTTTTCTACTTTCTAATTCTTTTTTTGGCCCAAAACATTGTCATCATTGTCATGATTTGTCACGACAAGAGTTGTCTTTGTCCGCGGCGTAAACGTCTTTAAATAAATACTTTCTGAAAAGTCTATGAGGAAAATGAACGGGGAATTATTTTCCGGGTCTCTCGAGGGGGCGGGACTGCGACGCAATAATAGGACAGGTCTCCACCAGGGCAGGTCAGGTTGTAGCCCCCTGGTGGCGCTATAATAGGTCAGATCTCCACCAGGGCAGGTCAGGTTGTGGCCTCCTGGTGGTGCTATAATAGGACAGGTCTCCACTAGGGCAGGTCAGGTTGTGGCCTCCTGGTGGCGCTCTAATAGGACAGGTCTCCACCAGGGCAGGTCAGGCTGTGGCCTCCTGGTGGCGCTATAATAGGACAGGTCTCCACCAAGGCAGCTCAGGTTGTGGCCTCCTGGTGGCGCTATAATAGGACAGGTCTCCACCAGGGCAGGTCAGGTTGTGTCCTCCTGGTGGCGCTATAATAGGACAGGTCTCCACCAGGGCAGGTCAGGTTGTGGCCTCCTGGTGGCGCTATAATAGGACAGGTCTCCACCAGGGCAGGTCAGGTTGTGTCCTCCTGGTGGCGCTCTAATAGGACAGGTCTCCACCAGGGCAGGTCAGGCTGTGGCCTCCTGGTGGCGCTATAATAGGACAGGTCTCCACCAGGGCAGGTCAGGTTGTGGCCTCCTGGTGGCGCTATAATAGGACAGGTCTCCACCAGGGCAGGTCAGGTTGTGTCCTCCTGGTGGCGCTCTAATAGGACAGGTCTCCACCAGGGCAGGTCAGGCTGTGGCCTCCTGGTGGCGCTATAATAGGACAGGTCTCCACCAGGGCAGGTCAGGTTGTGGCCTCCTGGTGGCGCTCTAATAGGACAGGTCTCCACCAGGGCAGGTCAGGCTGTGGCCTCCTGGTGGCGCTATAATAGGACAGGTCTCCACCAGGGCAGGTCAGGTTGTGGCCTCCTGGTGGCGCTCTAATAGGACAGGTCTCCACCAGGTCAGGTTGTGGCCTCCTGGTGGCGCTATAATAGGACAGGTCTCCACCAGGGCAGGTCAGGTTGTGGCCTCCTGGTGACGCTATAATAGGACAGGTCTCCAGGGCAGGTGAGGTTGTGGCCTCCTGGTGGCGCTATAATAGGACAGGTCTCAACCAGGGCAGGTCAGGTTGTGGCCTCCAGGTGGCGCTATAATAGGACAGGTCTCCACCAGGGCAGGTCAGGTTGTGGCCTCCTGGTGGCGCTATAATAGGACAGGTCTCCACCAGGGCAGGTCAGGTTGTGGCCTCCTGGTGGCGCTATAATAGGACAGGTCTCCACCAGGGCAGGTCAGGTTGTGGCCTCCTGGTGGCGCTATAATAGGACAGGTCTCCACCAGGGCAGGTCAGGTTGTGGCCTCCTGGTGGCGCTATAATAGGACAGGTCTCCACCAGGGCAGGTCAGGTTGTGGCCTCCTGGTGGCGCTATAATAGGACAGGTCTCCACCAGGGCAGGTCAGGTTGTGGCCTCCTGGTGGCGCTATAATAGGACAGGTCTCCACCAGGGCAGGTCAGGTTGTGGCCTCCTGGTGGCGCTATAATAGGACAGGTCTCCACCAGGGCAGGTCAGGTTGTGGCCTCCTGGTGGCGCTATAATAGGACAGGTCTCCACCAGGGCAGGTCAGGTTGTGGCCTCCTGGTGGCGCTATAATAGGACAGGTCTCCACCAGGGCAGGTCAGGTTGTGGCCTCCTGGTGGCGCTATAATAGGCCAATGTGAAAAGGGTGAGATTTCTTCTTACACCTTGGATGGCAATCAGCCCTTCCCTAAATCCCGCCCCCAAAAAGTGATTGTCCAATCAATGCCAAGGATGGGTTGAGGGAGGGACTTAGTGCTGCTAACGTGCCTATTGGACAAGGATGGGTTGGGGGAGGGACTTAGTGCTGCTAACGTGCCTATTGGACAAGGATGGCTTGGGGGAGGGACTTAGTGAAGGGCTAATTGGATGATTTGAGGCATTTTGTTCCAAAAATGTGTTTTTCAAAAATCCACCTGTTGGTGGCGCTTTAATATAACAGGCCACGTAAATTGCACGCTGCGTTCATGATTTTAGGCTTTTTGTTCAAAATGGGCCAATCCTGCAAACGTTGAAAGCCAATGTTAGCTAATTAGGATGGAATAAGAAATATCGGACAGATCCGTCTTGAACACATGACTATTAGCCTGGGCACCATTTCATTTCGGTATATGATCCTGTTGGGAGCGGATGATATCGTTACGTCATGTTGTAGTATTGTTTTGTAGTTCGACAGGCAGGAACAACAGGCGGCAACTTCTTCCGATTTTTCTCAATAAAAGCTCTCGTAGCCTGTAGCTTTTATTGAGAAAAATCGGAAGAAGTTGCCGTTCCCGACAGGATCATACAGACTTTTGAAACAGAGACCAGGCTTTCCTCCGAGGTGGTGAGGCGAGGTTACATGACTATAGAGATTTGCGGGATTTTTGGACAGAATCTGGAGGAGTAATATAAAAAATCACACCCGTGTGAAGTGAGGGGCACTCTTAACATCTCACCACATCAATTACAACATGTTTGTTGAAGCACTGGGTGCTAATGTTTGTTTTAGTCGTCAAAACAAACATTAGATTTCCCTTTATTGTCTATGGCGTTTTCTTAAAGATATATTCAGTGATTACACTTAATTCAAATATCACTTTCTTTTTGTTTTGTTGTGATAATCCTCCCTAATATAATGGGGACAGGGGGGGGTGGGGTCAAAAAACCTTAGGTTTCGTTTTTGGCTATAGGTGGCCCAGCCTTCATCCAATCAGGATAGAGAGGGGCCTTCCGCCAATCATGATGGAGCGGGGGCGGGCCTTGGTGTGTGTGCTGTTGGCCTGTCGCGTGTCACCCCACTGTAGTGCGTGTGCATGTGCACATCGGATACCAAACGACTCGCCCCTTTACCAACTCGCCCCCGCGATTCTTTTTAATGTAGTTAAAAGTTAATTTAGTATTTCCCTCCCTCTCTGAAATCTGAAATGATCTTGTATACAGATTTATTTGATTGTATAGTAGTCGATCTCTGTACTCTGTAAAATTTAGAAAGAACAACATGTCACAGAGACGGTGACTGCTTAATTAAGTTAATTTAGGACCTTATAGCAGTTAATTTTGTTTTGTTAAACACATTTCTTCCATGTAGCCCATGTTTTGTAATGGCATCATCATGCTATTATGCCCGTGGATATACAGAGTGAACTTAACAATGATACATTATTATGATAATACCTTTTATATAATCACCAACATGAATTATGTTTGTTATTTACAGCTTGGTAGAGTAGTGGATAGTTATAGACCGTACCAGTTATTTACAGCTAGGTAGAGTAGTGGGGCGACGTGGAAAAGGGCTGACCGTACTTGTTATTTACAGCTAGGTAGAGTAGTGGGGCGAGGTGGAAAAGGGGCGACCGTACCTGTTATTTACAGCTAGGTAGAGTAGTGGGGCGAGGTGGAAAAGGGGCGACCGTACCTGTTATTTACAGCTAGGTAGAGAAGTGGGGCGAGGTGGAAAAGGGGCGACCGTACCTGTTATTTACAGCTAGGTAGAGTAGTGGGGCGAGGTGGAAAAGGGGCGACCGTACCTGTTATTTACAGCTAGGTAGAGTAGTGGGGCGAGATGGAAAAGGGCTGACCGTACCTGTTATTTACAGCTAGGTAGAGTAGTGGGGCGAGGTGGAAAAGGGCTGACCGTACCTGTTATTTACAGCTAGGTAGAGTAGTGGGGCGAGATGGAAAAGGGCTGACCGTACCTGTTATTTACAGCTAGGTAGAGTAGTGGGGCGAGGTGGAAAAGGGGCGAGCGGACCTGTTATTTACAGCTAGGTAGAGTAGTGGGGCGAGATGGAAAAGGGCTGACCGTACCTGTTATTTACAGCTAGGTAGAGTAGTGGGGCGAGGTGGAAAAGGGGCGACCGTACCTGTTATTTACAGCTAGGTAGAGTAGTGGGGCGAGGTGGAAAAGGGGCGACCGTACCTGTTATTTACAGCTAGGTAGAGTAGTGGGGCGAGGTGGAAAAGGGGCGACCGTACCTGTTATTTACAGCTAGGTAGAGTAGTGGGGCGAGGTGGAAAAGGGGCGAGCGGACCTGTTATTTACAGCTAGGTAGAGTAGTGGGGCGAGATGGAAAAGGGCTGACCGTACCTGTTATTTACAGCTAGGTAGAGTAGTGGGGCGAGGTGGAAAAGGGCTGACCGTACCTGTTATTTACAGCTAGGTAGAGTAGTGGGGCGAGGTGGAAAAGGGCCGACCGTACCTGTTATTTACAGCTAGGTAGAGTAGTGGGGCGAGGTGGAAAAGGGGCGACCGTACCTGTTATTTACAGCTAGGTAGAGTAGTGGGGCGAGGTGGAAAAGGGGCGAGCGGACCTGTTATTTACAGCTAGGTAGAGTAGTGGGGCGAGATGGAAAAGGGCTGACCGTACCTGTTATTTACAGCTAGGTAGAGTAGTGGGGCGAGGTGGAAAAGGGGCGACCGTACCTGTTATTTACAGCTAGGTAGAGTAGTGGGGCGAGGTGGAAAAGGGGCGACCGTACCTGTTATTTACAGCTAGGTAGAGTAGTGGGGCGAGGTGGAAAAGGGGCGACCGTACCTGTTATTTACAGCTAGGTAGAGTAGTGGGGCGAGGTGGAAAAGGGGTGAGCGGACCTGTTATTTACAGCTAGGTAGAGTAGTGGGGCGAGATGGAAAAGGGCTGACCGTACCTGTTATTTACAGCTAGGTAGAGTAGTGGGGCGAGGTGGAAAAGGGCTGACCGTACCTGTTATTTACAGCTAGGTAGAGTAGTGGGGCGAGGTGGAAAAGGGGCGACCGTACCTGTTATTTACAGCTAGGTAGAGAAGTGGGGCGAGGTGGAAAAGGGGCGACCGTACCTGTTATTTACAGCTAGGTAGAGTAGTGGGGCGAGGTGGAAAAGGGGCGACCGTACCTGTTATTTACAGCTAGGTAGAGTAGTGGGGCGAGATGGAAAAGGGCTGACCGTACCTGTTATTTACAGCTAGGTAGAGTAGTGGGGCGAGGTGGAAAAGGGCTGACCGTACCTGTTATTTACAGCTAGGTAGAGTAGTGGGGCGAGATGGAAAAGGGCTGACCGTACCTGTTATTTACAGCTAGGTAGAGTAGTGGGGCGAGGTGGAAAAGGGGCGAGCGGACCTGTTATTTACAGCTAGGTAGAGTAGTGGGGCGAGATGGAAAAGGGCTGACCGTACCTGTTATTTACAGCTAGGTAGAGTAGTGGGGCGAGGTGGAAAAGGGGCGACCGTACCTGTTATTTACAGCTAGGTAGAGTAGTGGGGCGAGGTGGAAAAGGGGCGACCGTACCTGTTATTTACAGCTAGGTAGAGTAGTGGGGCGAGGTGGAAAAGGGGCGACCGTACCTGTTATTTACAGCTAGGTAGAGTAGTGGGGCGAGGTGGAAAAGGGGCGAGCGGACCTGTTATTTACAGCTAGGTAGAGTAGTGGGGCGAGATGGAAAAGGGCTGACCGTACCTGTTATTTACAGCTAGGTAGAGTAGTGGGGCGAGGTGGAAAAGGGCTGACCGTACCTGTTATTTACAGCTAGGTAGAGTAGTGGGGCGAGGTGGAAAAGGGCCGACCGTACCTGTTATTTACAGCTAGGTAGAGTAGTGGGGCGAGGTGGAAAAGGGGCGACCGTACCTGTTATTTACAGCTAGGTAGAGTAGTGGGGCGAGGTGGAAAAGGGGCGAGCGGACCTGTTATTTACAGCTAGGTAGAGTAGTGGGGCGAGATGGAAAAGGGCTGACCGTACCTGTTATTTACAGCTAGGTAGAGTAGTGGGGCGAGGTGGAAAAGGGGCGACCGTACCTGTTATTTACAGCTAGGTAGAGTAGTGGGGCGAGGTGGAAAAGGGGCGACCGTACCTGTTATTTACAGCTAGGTAGAGTAGTGGGGCGAGGTGGAAAAGGGGCGACCGTACCTGTTATTTACAGCTAGGTAGAGTAGTGGGGCGAGGTGGAAAAGGGGTGAGCGGACCTGTTATTTACAGCTAGGTAGAGTAGTGGGGCGAGATGGAAAAGGGCTGACCGTACCTGTTATTTACAGCTAGGTAGAGTAGTGGGGCGAGGTGGAAAAGGGCTGACCGTACCTGTTATTTACAGCTAGGTAGAGTAGTGGGGCGAGGTGGAAAAGGGGCGACCGTACCTGTTATTTACAGCTAGGTAGAGTAGTGGGGCGAGGTGGAAAAGGGGCGACCGTACCTGTTATTTACAGCTAGGTAGAGTAGTGGGGCGAGGTGGAAAAGGGGCGAGCGGACCTGTTATTTACAGCTAGGTAGAGTAGTGGGGCGAGATGGAAAAGGGCTGACCGTACCTGTTATTTACAGCTAGGTAGAGTAGTGGGGCGAGGTGGAAAAGGGCTGACCGTACCTGTTATTTACAGCTAGGTAGAGTAGTGGGGCGAGATGGAAAAGGGCTGACCGTACCTGTTATTTACAGCTAGGTAGAGTAGTGGGGCGAGGTGGAAAAGGGGCGAGCGGACCTGTTATTTACAGCTAGGTAGAGTAGTGGGGCGAGATGGAAAAGGGCTGACCGTACCTGTTATTTACAGCTAGGTAGAGTAGTGGGGCGAGGTGGAAAAGGGCTGACCGTACCTGTTATTTACAGCTAGGTAGAGTAGTGGGGCGAGGTGGAAAAGGGCTGACCGTACCTGTTATTTACAGCTAGGTAGGGTAGTGGGGCGAGGTGGAAAAGGGGCGACCGTACCTGTTATTTACAGCTAGGTAGAGTAGTGGGGCGAGGTGGACAAGGGGCGACCGTACCTGTTATTTACAGCTAGGTAGAGTAGTGGGGCGAGGTGGAAAAGGGGCGAGCGGACCTGTTATTTACAGCTAGGTAGAGTAGTGGGGCGAGATGGAAAAGGGCTGACCGTACCTGTTATTTACAGCTAGGTAGAGTAGTGGGGCGAGGTGGAAAAGGGGCGACCGTACCTGTTATTTACAGCTAGGTAGAGTAGTGGGGCGAGGTGGAAAAGGGGCGACCGTACCTGTTATTTACAGCTAGGTAGAGTAGTGGGGCGAGGTGGAAAAGGGGCGAGCGGACCTGTTATTTACAGCTAGGTAGAGTAGTGGGGCGAGATGGAAAAGGGCTGACCGTACCTGTTATTTACAGCTAGGTAGAGTAGTGGGGCGAGGTGGAAAAGGGCTGACCGTACCTGTTATTTACAGCTAGGTAGAGTAGTGGGGCGAGGTGGAAAAGGGGCGACCGTACCTGTTATTTACAGCTAGGTAGAGTAGTGGGGCGAGGTGGAAAAGGGCTGACCGTACCTGTTATTTACAGCTAGGTAGAGTAGTGGGGCGAGATGGAAAAGGGCTGACCGTACCTGTTATTTACAGCTAGGTAGAGTAGTGGGGCGAGGTGGAAAAGGGGCGAGCGGACCTGTTATTTACAGCTAGGTAGAGTAGTGGGGCGAGGTGGAAAAGGGCCGACCGTACCTGTTATTTACAGCTAGGTAGAGTAGTGGGGCGAGGTGGAAAAGGGCTGACCGTACCTGTTATTTACAGCTAGGTAGAGTAGTGGGGCGAGATGGAAAAGGGCTGACCGTACCTGTTATTTACAG
>NC_136793.1:3565462-3592962 GCF_951216825.1 Electrona antarctica
TGTTCTGTCTCTTTAACATATTATTGTGTTCTGTCTCTTTAAGGCGAGGCCAGGATAAAGAAGCCGACAGCCAAGACTCCGCCTAAAGCTGGTGAGTTCTGACATCATCACCTGGCCACACCCACACCTCTGACATCACCGTATTGGCCACACCCACACCTCTGACATCATCAAGCCATGGTTTGTGTTCACACAAACGCGTAAAGCTGGCTATAGGAGACATTCCCATTAGGGGTGTAAAAAAGAATCGATTCGAATTAGAATCGCGATTCCGTTATGAACGATTCAAAATCGATTCATAATTTCCAAAAATCGATTTAATTTTTTATTTTGTATTTCTTTTGTTTTTTTTATCATGTCTTCAGTCATTTTCAAGTTACTGTATAGTTACTTCAGTTCAAGACTGGAGTAGATTGTGATGAAATCCTATGTATTGAATCGAGAATCATTTTGAATAGAAAATCGTTTTGAATCTGGAAAAAAAATGCTTTCGATTTTGAATCGAATCGTGACCCCAAGAATCGGAATCGAATCGAATCGTGGGACACCCAAAGATTCACAGCCCTAATTCCCATTGAGGATGGATGGACAGGTTTGATGATATAAAAATCCTTGATGACTTTAGTTGTTACTCTACAAACTTTAACACGAAGTCCGCCAGAAACCAGGAACTCGAAGGTTTAAATTAGTACCCTAGCCCAGGGGTTCTCAACGTTTTTGGCCGGGGACCCCCGGAAATGCTTTGGCAATGTCTCGGGACCCCCGCCCCGCCCCCTCCCGACCCCCAATATAAATTGACTGCTACAATAACCTTAATAATAGAGACAATACAATACTGAAACCAGGTATAATCATTAGGGAAGGTGTATGCATGCACTATGTGTACTATATGTAAACTCTTCATTTCCATTTTCCAGCCATTCAGTTGCACAAAAAAACAACCCACGGGTTGAGAACCCCTGCCCTAGCCCAGGGGTTCTCAAACCGTGGGTCGCGACCCCTCGGGGGGTCGCCAAATTATTTTAGGGGGTCCCCAAATTATTTTCAAAAAAAATAATATTAATAATAATAATTTTATTTTCACGATTTTTCAAAAATAGCAGACCTACAAGCTCGTAGCGCGCCACTCGGTGGCGCGCTACGAGCTTGTAGATCTGCTATTTTTCAATAGCTAAAGGTAAAGTATAACATCATGCTTAAAACACCAAAAGGGGTTCCCGCCCCAAAATGGGTTAAGGTTATTGTAGCAGTCAATTTATATTGGGGGTGGGGAGGGGGCGGGACGGGGGTCCCGAGACATTGCCAAAGCATTTCCGGGGGTCCCCGGCCAAAAACGTTGAGAACCCGTGCCCTAGCCCGCCAAACACCAGACTCTCGTGTTTGAGGGCTTGGATTCTTTAATCCATCTTTTAATCCGATCGTATCGCTAGCTAATGTTGCTACCCGCATCAACACAGAGTGGGACACTGGCCGCGGCCATTTTGAAGATGCGCGCGCATCCACTTCCATTCTAAGCCCACCATTCACAGCTCTGTATCTCAGAAAGGACATTGAGGGGCCGTTTCTGGTGAATACAAGGGTTTTCAGCGGGGTTGTAGCAGGCGGGCTGACACTCGCGGTCGGGTTTTCCAACACCGACCGAGACAACAACATCCGGGCATGACATCACACACACAGCAGTTTGTCATTGTAACATCCGGTTATGGATATTTGGCTCTTCAAAGTAAGTGTTACGAGCGATAAAACCTTGGCAATACGCTATCGTGGGATTAATTAATGCTGGCGTGAATTGAGTTTTAAAACATGCTTAAAATAGGCCTATCTCACAGAATTTCCCCGCCCCCCTTAATACGCCCCCTTTTGGGGTTAGTGGTGATAGCGTGACGTCACTCCATAGACGCTCCATGTTAACAGAGGTAATTTAAGAAGTCTACAACTTTTGTTTTCTCAAGGTAAGGTTTGTTCTATCTGTTCGAGCTGATTTACCATCTTGTTTGCTTCATAATAATATTGGTCTGTCACATTTTTACATTAGAAAATGTACTTAGATTCTCCAGAGAAAAAAACGACTGCCGGAAGTACAATTATAACTCAATGGCTCGAGCGAGCGGAAGTTTAGCCTAGCCTAGCCTAGCCTAGCCTAGCCTAGCCCCGGACCTAGTTCCTCAGGTTCTGGGATGACGCACGTGACGTCTTGAACGTCCGTCCACCTCCATTAAAGTGCTGCAATTCCAGATTTCGCCAGTAGGTAGTGGCAGCTTCAACGTTGGATAGCTTTACTGGGGGCTTGGTTTTACTCTATGGCTCTGCTTTTAGCCACGCCCCCTCATGTCATGTCCTTCCTGTCATTGTGTTGTAGCTACGCCCCCCAACATCCTGTCCTTCCTGTCATTGTGTTCTAGCCACGCCCCCCAACATCCTGTCCTTCCCAGAGGACATGAAGAAGAAGGCGGGAGAGAAGGTGGAGATTCTCTGCCGCTTCGCTGGAGCCCCGCCCATCACGGTCACATGGCTGAAGTTCAGGAAGCCGGTAAGCCCCGCCCCTCACGGTCACATGGCTTAAGTTCAGGAAGCCGGTAAGCCCCGCCCCTCACGGTCACATGGCTGAAGTTCAGGAAGCCGGTAAGCCCCGCCCCTCACGGTCATATGGCTGAAGACAGGAAGCCGGTAAGCCCCACCCCTCACGGTCATAGAATACTGAATGGGGCGAGTACTTAACTTGCTCGATTTTCAACAAGAATTTCAAGCGGTTTGGTTTGTTATAAACGTCAGAGACGTCCGCATACTTATATGCTTTTATACGAAGTTCCTATAAAAAACAAAATTAAGCAGATAAGCGTCCTGAATCATAGCCACGTTGACAACGTTTGTATTAAACCAACCCGTTTGTAAATCCGTCAAGATTTGAGGGAATTATGAGTATTTTTGTTTGAGCTGCCATAGAACATACTGTACTGTAGCCCCGAAGCAAGATGGCCGCCGGGTGAACTACGTCAGAGACTCCGCCTTGAGCCATCTAGCCTTTATATGTATATGGGCTGGTAGAGTACATAGAACTACACAGCCCACAATGCACTGGGCCATCTAGCCTTTATATATGTCTATGGGCTGGTAGAGTACATAGAACTACACATCCCACAATGCACTGGGCCATCTAGCCTTTATATATGTCTATGGGCTGGTAGAGTACATATAACTACACATCCCACAATGCACTAGGGTCATCTAGCCTTTATATATGTCTATGAGCTGGTAGAGTACATAGAACTACACATCCCACAATGCACTAGGGCCATCTAGCCTTTATATATGTCTATGAGCTGGTAGAGTACATATGACTACACATCCCACAGTGCACTGGGGCCATCTAGCCTTGATATATGTCTATGGGCTGGTAGAGTACATAGGACTACACATCCCACAGTGCACTGGGCCATCTAGCCTTTATATATGTCTATGGGCTGGTAGAGTACATAGGACTACACATCCCACAGTGCACTGGGGCCATCTAGCCTTTATATATGTCTATGGGCTGGTAGAGTACATAGGACTACACATCCCACAGTGCACTGGGCCATCTAGCCTTTATATATGTCTATGGGCTGGTAGAGTACATAGAACTACACATCCCACAATGCACTGGGCCATCTAGCCTTTATATATGTCTATAGCCAAATTCCAATACCGCAACTTTCACACTCGCTCACTCCCCTCGCGTCCTCCACTCGCTCCTCGGCTCCGCCCCCAGCGAGGAGGAGAGGAGGAGGAGAGGATTCGATGCGAGGACAGAGTGGTGGAGTGGATTTGCCTCTAGAATCGGAATGTACTCCGCTGTCATTTCAAAGCGACGGCACATTCCGCGATCACTTATGACGTGAATCAATTCAATTCAATTCAAAGGGCTTTATTGGCATGGGAAAACATACGTTTACATTGCCAAAGAAAAAGTGGTGGAACAATACAGTGTCACACAGCTGGATCACTGGAACTCTGAACCCAGAGCCGTACAGTCTACAGAATAGACAATTCATTTTTGTGCATGTAACCGAGGCCAATGTGTATGTATTGGTAACATGTGCAACAAGGCTATTTATTCCTGAAATAGTGAATAAGCGCCAGGATGCGCACACTTTTATATTATATGATTGTGAATGTGAAGGGAATTCCTGACCTGCCCGCAGCCTGCGTTCCTTTTTGCTCGTATAAATAACCCCCCTCCTCGGACAGTCCCTCCTCCGACGGTCTTTGCAAATAACGGACACTATAACAGGAATTATAGGTAGTCTCTCTGACTTACATATTCAGTTCAGTTCAGTCCACATATAAATAAATACATTTTTGTCACCGTCATTCATAGTAGTCTGTGCATTCAGGCATGCACAGAGAGAAATTAACTATAGCTTTTGAGGTGCGCACAATATAGCCTACTTTTATTATGCTTATATCGCACAACGCAATAAAGCCAGTGGCTTGTTGTGGTCCTTTCACTTTCACATAGGCTATAGGCTACTGTATCATTTTGAAGCATTGATTCAGCGAAAATGTGTCTCTTCAACAAACATCAAAGCTTTTTAGTTTAATGTGTGTGCGTGTGTGTGTGTGTATGTGTGTGTTGGGTTAGCGACAACGTCTCATCAGCCGCAGCGGCCGGCAGCTAGTGGATGGGGGGTGGGTGGGGTGCATAGTATCGGGTTTCAAGCAGTGTTTTCTGTGCCACATGTGGAGGAGGCGGACTTATGTCACTGGAGAAGGAAAAAACATGTACACGTGATGCGGAAATCCGCAGCGAGGAGACAACATACCCCACCGAGCCTGCACCTGATGTACACTCGCTCTATGCGGTCTCGGAGAGCCCACTCGGCTCCTCCACTCGACTCCACTCTCCTCCTCGATGGATCACTTTAACAATCGGAACGTTAACCATTTCCGGGTCAAGCTGGAATGACCCCGAGTGATCGAGTGGGAGTGAGCGAGTGGCCGAGATTTTGGGTATTGGAATTTGGCTTATGGGCTGGTAGAGTACATAGAACTACACATCCCACAATGCACTAGGGCCATCTAGCCTTTATATGTCTATGAGCTGGTAGAGTACATAGAACTGTAACATCAGAGTGTAAAGAAGGAAAGTCAGAGTCTAGTACAGATAAGGGTGTGTGATGTGATGTGATGTGATGTGATGTGATGTGATGTGATGTGTGTGTGTGTGTGTGTGTGTGTGTGTGTGTGTGTGTGTGTGTGTGTGTGTGTGTGTGTGTGTGTGTGTGTGTGTGTGTGTGATGTGTGTGTGTGTGTGTGTGTGTGTGTGTGATGTGTGTGTGTGTGTGTGCGTGCTTGTGGTTTCCTGCAGATCCCGGTGGGCTGCGGTGACGTCACCATCCAGACAGCAGAGGGCAGCAGTGAGCTGAGCATTGCGTCGGGGCAGCAGGACCACTGTGGATGTTACACCGTGGAGCTGAGGAACCCCTACGGCCTCAGACAGGCAGGGGTTAACCTCACTATCGTTGGTAAGACCCCCTGAACCCCTACGGCCTCAGACAGGCAGGGGTTAACCTCACTATAAGACCCCCTGAACCCCTACGGCCTCAGACAGGCAGGGGTTAACCTCACTATCGTTGGTAAGACCCCCTGAACCCCTACGGCCTCAGACAGGCAGGGGTTAACCTCACTATAAGACCCCCTGAACCCCTACAGCCTCAGACAGGCAGGGTTTAACCTCACTATAAGACCTCCTACACCTTAGCTCCTAGCTCCTAACCCTAGCTCCTAACTCCTAGCTCCTAACCCTAGCTCCTAACCCTAGCTCCTAGCTCCTAACCCTAGCTCCTAGCTCCTAACCCTAGCTCCTAACTCCTAGCTCCTACACCCTAACTCCTAACCCTAGCTCCTAACTCCTAACCCTAGCTCCTAGCTCCTAACCCTAGCTCCTAACCCTATCTCCTAACCCTAGCTCCTAACTCCTAACCCTAGCTCCTAGCTCCTAACCCTAGCTCCTAACTCCTAGCTCCTAGCTCCTAACCCTAGCTCCTAGCTCCTAACCCTAGCTCCTAGCTCCTAACCCTAGCTCCTCACTCCTAACCCTAGCTCCTAGCTCCTAACCCTAGCTCCTAACTCCTAACCCTAGCTCCTAGCTCCTAACCCTAGCTCCTAGCTCCTAACCCTAGCTCCTACACCCCTACGGACTGAGACAGGCCGCAATAAACCTCTCTCTCTCTCTCGCTCTTTCTCTCTCTCTCTCTCTCGCTCTCTCGCGCTCTCTCGCTCTCTCGCTCTCTCACTCTCTCGCTCTCTCTCGCTCTCGCTCTCTCTCTCTCGCTCTCTCCCCATATAAAGCAGTCCTCTCTCTCCCCATATAAAGCAGTCCTCTCTCTCCCCATATAAAGCAGACCTCTCTCTCCCCATATAAAGCAGACCTCTCTCTCCCCATATAAATCAGACCTCTCTTTCTCTCCCCATATAAAGCAGACCTCTCTCTCCCCCCCCAGACAAGCCCGACCCCCCCGCTAAGACCCCTGCCCTGTCCGACGTGCGGAGGACGACCCTGACCGTGTCGTGGTACGGTCCGACCTACGACGGCGGCTCGGCGGTCCAGAGCTACGACCTTGAGGCCTGGGACAGCCTGGAGAGCAGCTGGCGCCCCCTAGTGTCCTGCAACAGCACCTCCTACAACGTCCAGGTGTGTGTGTGTGCGTGTGTGCGCGACGCAGTGACGCAGTGTGACGCGTTGTGAGCTTGTATATCTGCTATTTTCAGCACGCAACCAAGTGTAAAATGACTCATAGTGGATCTCTTGTCCACTAGTCCCTTCCTAGTGGATCTCTTGTCCACTAGTCCCTTCCTAACATTTTAGTCTAGTTTTTATTTGTTGACGAAATCGTCAGTATATTTAGTCTTAGTTTTAGTCACCATAGCTTAGTTTTCATTTAGTTTCCATTTCGTTTTAGTCAGTGAAATAAGATAGTCGACGGACATTTTTCGTCTTAGTTTTAGTCGACGAAAACAACACTGCAGAACACAGACCAGTTCGGTGGTGATTGATTGATTGATTGATTGATTGATTGATTGATTGATTGATTGATTGATTGAAGTATTTATTAATAGTTTGCAGAATTCAGTACATTTCAAGCACAACTCAATACAAAGACTGTTAACTGTGAGTGGACGACACCATAAAGCATTACACTTGTTTACAAGAGGGTCCACCATGTTCAATTCATCAAAACATTTAGAGACGTACAAATGTACAAAAGTGTGCGTGTGTGTGTGTGTGTGTGCGTGTGCGTGTGCGTGTGCGTGTGCGTGTGTTTGTGTAGAACCTGCTTCCAGACAGGCAGTATAAGTTCCGGGTCAGAGCCGTCAACATTTACGGAGTTGGAGAACCTTCAGCCGAGTCTGAACCAATCACAGTGGGCCTGGTGGAGGATGATGGTCAGTACGCACGCACGCACGCACGCACGCTCACACGCAGACACGCACGCAGACACACACGCAGTAACTCTGTTGTTGTTTTTACTCAACAGAGGACAAGGAGGACGAAGATGAGGAGGAAGGTATGACCTGTCAATCATTCTCCATGACCTGTCAATCATTCTATATGACCTGTCAATCATTCTATATGACCTGTCAATCATTCTATATGACCTGTCAATCATTCTGCGTGACCTGTCAATGACATGTTCTCCCCGTGTCCCCTAGGGTAGGTAGTAGGTACCCTCACATGTTCTCCACGTGTCCCCTAGGGTAGGTACCCTCACATGTTCTCCTCGTGTCCCCTAGGGTAGGTACACTCACATGTTCTCCCCGTGTCCCCTAGGGTAGGTACCCTCACATGTTCTCCCCGTGTCCCCTAGGGTAGGTACCCTCACATGTTCTCCCCGTGTCCCCTAGGGTAGGTACCCTCATATGTTCTCCCCGTGTCCCCTAGGCCTAGGGTAGGTACCCTCACATGTTCTCCCCGTGTCCCCTAGGGTACGTACCCTCACATGTTCTCCCCGTGTCCCCTAGGGTAGGTACCCTCACATGTTCTCCCTGTGTCCCCTAGGGTAGGTACCCTCACATGTTCTCCCCGTGTCCCCTAGGGTAGGTAGGTACCCTCACATGTTCTCCCCGTGTTCCCTAGGGTAGGTACCCTCACATGTTCTCCCCGTGTCCCCTAGGGTAGGTACCATCACATGTTCTCCCCGTGTTCCCTAGGGTAGGTACCCTCACATGTTCTCCCCTTGTCCCCTAGGGTAGGTACCATCACATGTTCTCCGCGTGTTCCCTAGGGTAGGTACCCTCACATGTACTCCCCGTGTCCCCTAGGGTAGGTACCCTCACATGTTCTCCCCGTGTCCCCTAGGGTAGGTACCCTCACATGTTCTCCCCGTGTCCCCTAGGGTAGGTACCCTCACATGTTCTCCCCGTGTCCCCTAGGGTAGGTACACTCACATGTTCTCCCCGTGTCCCCTAGGGTAGGTACCCTCACATGTTCTCCCCGTGTCCCCTAGGGTAGGTACCCTCACATGTTCTCCCCGTGTCCCCTAGGGTAGGTACCCTCACATGTTCTCCCCGTGTCCCCTAGGGTAGGTACCCTCACATGTTCTCCCCGTGTCCCCTAGGGTAGGTACACTCACATGTTCTCCCCTGTGTCCCCTAGGGTAGGTACCCTCACATGTTCTCCCCGTGTCCCCTAGGGTAGGTACCCTCACATGTTCTCCCCGTGTCCCCTATGGTAGGTACCCTCACATGTTCTCCCCGTGTCCCCTAGGGTAGGTACCCTCATATGTTCTCCCCGTGTCCCCTAGGGTAGGTACCCTCACATGTTCTCCCCGTGTCCCCTAGGGTAGGTACCCTCACATGTTCTCCCTGTGTCCCCTAGGGTAGGTACCCTCACATGTTCTCCCCGTGTCCCCTAGGGTAGGTAGGTACCCTCACATGTTCTCCCGTGTCCCCTAGGGTAGGTACCCTCACATGTTCTCCCCGTGTCCCCTAGGGTAGGTACCCTCACATGTTCTCCCCGTGTTCCCTAGGGTAGGTACCCTCACATGTTCTCCCCGTGTCCCCTAGGGTAGGTACCCTCATATGTTCTCCCCGTGTCCCCTAGGGTAGGTACCCTCACATGTTCTCCCCGTGTCCCCTAGGGTAGGTACCCTCACATGTTCTCCCCGTGTCCCCTAGGGTAGGTACCCTCATATGTTCTCCCCGTGTCCCCTAGGGTAGGTACCCTCACATGTTCTCCCCGTGTCCCCTAGGGTAGGTACCCTCACATGTTCTCCCTGTGTCCCCTAGGGTAGGTACCCTCACATATTCTCCCCGTGTCCCCTAGGGTAGGTAGGTACCCTCACATGTTCTCCCTGTCTCCCCTAGGGTAGGTACCCTCACATGTTCTCCCCGTGTCCCCTAGGGTAGGTAGGTACCCTCACATGTTCTCCCCGTGTTCCCTAGGGTAGGTACCCTCACATGTTCTCCCTGTGTCCCCTAGGGTAGGTACCCTCACATGTTCTCCCTGTGTCCCCTAGGGTAGGTACCCTCACATGTTCTCCCCGTGTCCCCTAGGGTAGGTACACTCACATGTTCTCCCCGTGTCCCCTAGGGTAGGTACCCTCACATGTTCTCCCCGTGTCCCCTAGGGTATGTACCCTCACATGTTCTCCCCGTGTCCCCTAGGGTAGGTACCCTCACATGTTCTCCCCGTGTCCCCTAGGGTAGGTACCCTCATATGTTCTCCCCGTGTCCCCTAGGGTAGGTACCCTCACATGTTCTCCCCGTGTCCCCTAGGGTAGGTACCCTCACATGTTCTCCCTGTGTCCCCTAGGGTAGGTACCCTCACATGTTCTCCCCGTGTCCCCTAGGGTAGGTACCCTCACATGTTCTCCCCGTGTCCCCTAGGGTAGGTACCCTCACATGTTCTCCCCGTGTCCCCTAGGGTAGGTACCCTCACATGTTCTCCCTGTGTCCCCTAGGGTAGGTACCCTCACATGTTCTCCCCGTGTCCCCTAGGGTAGGTAGGTACCCTCACATGTTCTCCCGTGTCCCCTAGGGTAGGTACCCTCACATGTTCTCCCGTGTCCCCTAGGGTAGGTACCTTCACATGTTCTCCCCGTGTCCCCTAGGGTAGGTACCCTCACATGTTCTCCCCGTGTTCCCTAGGGTAGGTACCCTCACATGTTCTCCCCGTGTCCCCTAGGGTAGGTACCCTCATATGTTCTCCCCGTGTCCCCTAGGGTAGGTACCCTCACATGTTCTCCCCGTGTCCCCTAGGGTAGGTACCCTCACATGTTCTCCCCGTGTCCCCTAGGGTAGGTACCCTCATATGTTCTCCCCGTGTCCCCTAGGGTAGGTACCCTCACATGTTCTCCCCGTGTCCCCTAGGGTAGGTACCCTCACATGTTCTCCCTGTGTCCCCTAGGGTAGGTACCCTCACATATTCTCCCCGTGTCCCCTAGGGTAGGTAGGTACCCTCACATGTTCTCCCTGTCTCCCCTAGGGTAGGTACCCTCACATGTTCTCCCCGTGTCCCCTAGGGTAGGTAGGTACCCTCACATGTTCTCCCCGTGTTCCCTAGGGTAGGTACCCTCACATGTTCTCCCTGTGTCCCCTAGGGTAGGTACCCTCACATGTTCTCCCTGTGTCCCCTAGGGTAGGTACCCTCACATGTTCTCCCCGTGTCCCCTAGGGTAGGTACACTCACATGTTCTCCCCGTGTCCCCTAGGGTAGGTACCCTCACATGTTCTCCCCGTGTCCCCTAGGGTATGTACCCTCACATGTTCTCCCCGTGTCCCCTAGGGTAGGTACCCTCACATGTTCTCCCCGTGTCCCCTAGGGTAGGTACCCTCATATGTTCTCCCCGTGTCCCCTAGGGTAGGTACCCTCACATGTTCTCCCCGTGTCCCCTAGGGTAGGTACCCTCACATGTTCTCCCTGTGTCCCCTAGGGTAGGTACCCTCACATGTTCTCCCCGTGTCCCCTAGGGTAGGTAGGTACCCTCACATGTTCTCCCCGTGTTCCCTAGGGTAGGTACCCTCACATGTTCTCCCCGTGTCCCCTAGGGTAGGTAACATCACATGTTCTCCCCGTGTTCCCTAGGGTAGGTACCCTCACATGTTCTCCCCTTGTCCCCTAGGGTAGGTACCATCACATGTTCTCCGCGTGTTCCCTAGGGTAGGTACCCTCACATGTACTCCCCGTGTCCCCTAGGGTAGGTACCCTCACATGTTCTCCCCGTGTCCCCTAGGGTAGGTACCCTCACATGTTCTCCCCGTGTCCCCTAGGGTAGGTACCCTCACATGTTCTCCCCGTGTCCCCTAGGGTAGGTACACTCACATGTTCTCCCCGTGTCCCCTAGGGTAGGTACCCTCACATGTTCTCCCCGTGTCCCCTAGGGTAGGTACCCTCACATGTTCTCCCCGTGTCCCCTAGGGTAGGTACCCTCACATGTTCTCCCCGTGTCCCCTAGGGTAGGTACCCTCACATGTTCTCCCCGTGTCCCCTAGGGTAGGTACACTCACATGTTCTCCCCTGTGTCCCCTAGGGTAGGTACCCTCACATGTTCTCCCCGTGTCCCCTAGGGTAGGTACCCTCACATGTTCTCCCCGTGTCCCCTATGGTAGGTACCCTCACATGTTCTCCCCGTGTCCCCTAGGGTAGGTACCCTCATATGTTCTCCCCGTGTCCCCTAGGGTAGGTACCCTCACATGTTCTCCCCGTGTCCCCTAGGGTAGGTACCCTCACATGTTCTCCCTGTGTCCCCTAGGGTAGGTAACCTCACATGTTCTCCCCGTGTCCCCTAGGGTAGGTAGGTACCCTCACATGTTCTCCCGTGTCCCCTAGGGTAGGTACCCTCACATGTTCTCCCCGTGTCCCCTAGGGTAGGTACCCTCACATGTTCTCCCCGTGTTCCCTAGGGTAGGTACCCTCACATGTTCTCCCCGTGTCCCCTAGGGTAGGTACCCTCATATGTTCTCCCCGTGTCCCCTAGGGTAGGTACCCTCACATGTTCTCCCCGTGTCCCCTAGGGTAGGTACCCTCACATGTTCTCCCCGTGTCCCCTAGGGTAGGTACCCTCATATGTTCTCCCCGTGTCCCCTAGGGTAGGTACCCTCACATGTTCTCCCCGTGTCCCCTAGGGTAGGTACCCTCACATGTTCTCCCTGTGTCCCCTAGGGTAGGTACCCTCACATATTCTCCCCGTGTCCCCTAGGGTAGGTAGGTACCCTCACATGTTCTCCCTGTCTCCCCTAGGGTAGGTACCCTCACATGTTCTCCCCGTGTCCCCTAGGGTAGGTAGGTACCCTCACATGTTCTCCCCGTGTTCCCTAGGGTAGGTACCCTCACATGTTCTCCCTGTGTCCCCTAGGGTAGGTACCCTCACATGTTCTCCCTGTGTCCCCTAGGGTAGGTACCCTCACATGTTCTCCCCGTGTCCCCTAGGGTAGGTACACTCACATGTTCTCCCCGTGTCCCCTAGGGTAGGTACCCTCACATGTTCTCCCCGTGTCCCCTAGGGTATGTACCCTCACATGTTCTCCCCGTGTCCCCTAGGGTAGGTACCCTCACATGTTCTCCCCGTGTCCCCTAGGGTAGGTACCCTCATATGTTCTCCCCGTGTCCCCTAGGGTAGGTACCCTCACATGTTCTCCCCGTGTCCCCTAGGGTAGGTACCCTCACATGTTCTCCCTGTGTCCCCTAGGGTAGGTACCCTCACATATTCTCCCCGTGTCCCCTAGGGTAGGTAGGTACCCTCACATGTTCTCCCCGTGTTCCCTAGGGTATAGGTACCCTCACATGTTCTCCCCGTGTCCCCTAGGGTAGGTACCATCACATGTTCTCCCTGTGTTCCCTAGGGTAGGTACCCTCACATGTTCTCCCCTTGTCCCCTAGGGTAGGTACCCTCACATGTTCTCCCCGTGTCCCCTAGGGTAGGTACCATCACATGTTCTCCGCGTGTTCCCTAGGGTAGGTACCCTCACATGTTCTCCCCGTGTCCCCTAGGGTAGGTACCCTCACATGTTCTCCCCGTGTCCCCTATGGTAGGTACCCTCACATGTTCTCCCCGTGTCCCCTAGGGTAGGTACCCTCATATGTTCTCCCCGTGTCCCCTAGGGTAGGTACCCTCACATGTTCTCCCCGTGTCCCCTAGGGTAGGTACCCTCACATGTTCTCCCTGTGTCCCCTAGGGTAGGTACCCTCACATGTTCTCCCCGTGTCCCCTAGGGTAGGTAGGTACCCTCACATGTTCTCCCGTGTCCCCTAGGGTAGGTACCCTCACATGTTCTCCCCGTGTCCCCTAGGGTAGGTACCCTCACATGTTCTCCCCGTGTTCCCTAGGGTAGGTACCCTCACATGTTCTCCCCGTGTCCCCTAGGGTAGGTACCCTCATATGTTCTCCCCGTGTCCCCTAGGGTAGGTACCCTCACATGTTCTCCCCGTGTCCCCTAGGGTAGATACCCTCACATGTTCTCCCCGTGTCCCCTATGGTAGGTACCCTCATATGTTCTCCCCGTGTCCCCTAGGGTAGGTACCCTCACATGTTCTCCCCGTGTCCCCTAGGGTAGGTACCCTCACATGTTCTCCCTGTGTCCCCTAGGGTAGGTACCCTCACATATTCTCCCCGTGTCCCCTAGGGTAGGTAGGTACCCTCACATGTTCTCCCTGTCTCCCCTATGGTAGGTACCCTCACATGTTCTCCCCGTGTCCCCTAGGGTAGGTAGGTACCCTCACATGTTCTCCCCGTGTTCCCTAGGGTAGGTACCCTCACATGTTCTCCCTGTGTCCCCTAGGGTAGGTACCCTCACATGTTCTCCCTGTGTCCCCTAGGGTAGGTACCCTCACATGTTCTCCCCGTGTCCCCTAGGGTAGGTACACTCACATGTTCTCCCCGTGTCCCCTAGGGTAGGTACCCTCACATGTTCTCCCCGTGTCCCCTAGGGTATGTACCCTCACATGTTCTCCCCGTGTCCCCTAGGGTAGGTACCCTCACATGTTCTCCCCGTGTCCCCTAGGGTAGGTACCCTCATATGTTCTCCCCGTGTCCCCTAGGGTAGGTACCCTCACATGTTCTCCCCGTGTCCCCTAGGGTAGGTACCCTCACATGTTCTCCCTGTGTCCCCTAGGGTAGGTACCCTCACATATTCTCCCCGTGTCCCCTAGGGTAGGTAGGTACCCTCACATGTTCTCCCCGTGTTCCCTAGGGTATAGGTACCCTCACATGTTCTCCCCGTGTCCCCTAGGGTAGGTACCATCACATGTTCTCCCTGTGTTCCCTAGGGTAGGTACCCTCACATGTTCTCCCCTTGTCCCCTAGGGTAGGTACCATCACATGTTCTCCCCGTGTTCCCTAGGGTAGGTACCCTCACATGTTCTCCCCTTGTCCCCTAGGGTAGGTACCCTCACATGTTCTCCCCGTGTCCCCTAGGGTAGGTACCATCACATGTTCTCTGCGTGTTCCCTAGGGTAGGTACCCTCACATGTTCTCCCCGTGTCCCCTAGGGTAGGTACCCTCACATGTTCTCCCCGTGTCCCCTAGGGTAGGTACCCTCACATGTTCTCCCCGTGTCCCCTAGGGTAGGTACCCTCACATGTTCTCCATATGACCTGTCAATCATTCTTTACGTCTGGCAATCAAAACACGCATCCCAGAATGAATTTCTGTTTGACACTGCCAAGTGTGTGTGCGTGCGTGTGTGCGTGTGTGCGTGCGTGCGTGCGTGCGTGTGTGCGTGCGTGCGTGCGTGCGTGCGTGCGTGCGTGCGTGCGTGTGTGTGTGTGTGTGTGTGCGCGTGTGTATGTGTGTGCGTGTGTATGTGTGTGTGTGCTCAGACACAGACAAGGATCCAGACTACAGGAATGTCGTCGTCAGAACTGACGTCAAAGTGAAAGAACTTTATGATGTGGAGGAGAGACTGGGAACGTAAGTCCAACCTGTGGAATGAACTCCCCGTTGCAGTCAGAACTGCAGCATCACTCCCAATCTAACTGCAGCATCACTCCCAATCTAAAATGTGGAATGAACTCCCCGTTGCAGTCAGAACTTCAGCATCACTCCCAATCTGAACTGCAGCATCACTCCCAATCTGAACTGCAGCATCACTCCCAATCTAACTGCAGCATCACTCCCAATCTAACTGCAGCATCACTCCCAATCTAACTGCAGCATCACTCCCAATCTGAACTGCAGCATCACTCCCAATCTAACTGCAGCATCACTCCCAATCTAACTGCAGCATCACTCCCAATCTAACTGCAGCATCACTCCCAATCTAACTGCAGCATCACTCCCAATCTGATCAGAACTGCAGCATCACTCCCAATCTGATCAGAACTGCAGCATCACTCCCAATCTGATCAGAACTGTAGCATCACTCCCAATCTGATCAGAACTGCAGCATCACTCCCAATCTGATCAGAACTGCAGCATCACTCCCAATCTGAAAACCCACCTTTTCAGACTCCATCATGGCCCATAGCACTTACCCTACCCCCTTAGATAGCACTTTTTAGACTTAGATAGCATTTGATACAGACTTATAGCATGTCATGTGGACCGCACAATAATTGCATTGTATGTAGTCATAGCACGTCATAGTACATATGTATAGCATAGTATAGTATATATGTATAGTTTTACATGTATCATTATCATTATTTATATGTGTCATTATATATATGTTCTAGTTACGTTCTTAGCTTACGCATGTTTCATGATAAATGCATTTTTATGTATGTGATATGTTGCCATGCTTTTTTTGTTCAGTCAGTGTTTACATCGTTAACCTCTTGTTGCTAGGGGGAAGTTCAGCCAGTGGTTTACATCGTTAACCTCTTGTTGCTAGGGGGAAGTTCAGTCAGATGTTTACTTCGTTAACCTCTCGTTGCTAGGGGGAGGTTCGGCCAAGTGTTTACATCGTTAACCTCTCGTTGCTAGGGGGAAGTTCAGTCAGATGTTTAATTCGTTAACCTCTTGTTGCTAGGGGGAGGTTCGGCCAAGTGTTTACATCGTTAACCTCTCGTTGCTAGGGGGAAGTTCGGCCAGGTGTTCAAGCTGTCGGAGAAGGCCACCGGGAAGAAGTGGGCGGGGAAGTTCATCAAGGCGTACTCGGCGAAGGACAAGGACAACGTTCGCCACGAGATCTCCATCATGAACGACCTCCACCACCCCAAGCTGGTGCAGTGTGTGGATGCATTCGAGGGCAAGGCCGACATCGTCATGGTGCTGGAGATGTAAGTATCGCCATGGTTACTGATACCGTCATGGTGCTGGAGATGTAAGTATCGTCATGGTTACTGATACCGTCATGGTGCTGGAGATGTAAGATAGATATCGTCATGGTTACAAATACCGTCATGGTGCTGGAGATGTAAGATAGATATCGTCATGGTTACTAATACCGTCATGGTGCTGTAGATGTAAGATAGATATCGTCATGGTTACTGATACCGTCATGGTGCTGGAGATGTAAGATAGATATCGTCATGGTTACTAATACCGTCATGGTGCTGGAGATGTAAGATAGATATCGTCATGGTTACTAATACTGTCATGGTGCTGGAGATGTAAGATAGATATCGTCATGGTTACTGATACCGTCATGGTGCTGGAGATGTAAGATAGATATCGTCATGGTTACTAATACCGTCATGGTGCTGGAGATGTAAGATAGATATCGTCATGGTTACTAATACCGTCATGGTGCTGGAGATGTAAGATAGATATCGTCATGGTTACTGATACCTTCATGGTGCTGGAGATGTAAGATAGATATCGTCATGGTTACTGATGGCTGAGTTGGCTGATTTCTGGCCGACAGCGACAATATGTATATATAATTTATTCCCTCTGGAAAAACAACTACAGGTCTCCACCTCCTGGTGGCGCTATAATAGGACAGGAGACAATAAAATATACTCTCTCCCCATGCCTTCAGCCTGGTGGAGACAATAAAACATACTCTCTCCCCATGCCTTCATGGTGGAGACAATAAAACATACTCTACAATTTACAATTTACAATTTAGGCATTTAGCAGACGCTCTTAATCCAGAGCGACTTACAATAGGCAAGAACAAAAAGCATGGGAATACATCACATATGTAAAAAAAATGCATTTATCGCGAAACATGCGTAAGCTAAGACCGTGACTAGAACATATCTATATAATGACACTATACATATAAACTATAACTAGAACATATCTATATAATGACACTATACATATAAACTACACATATATGCTATACTATGCTGTACATATATACTATGAAGTGCTATGACTACATACAATGCACTTAT
Source organism: Electrona antarctica (assembly GCF_951216825.1). Classification (NCBI taxonomy): domain Eukaryota; kingdom Metazoa; phylum Chordata; class Actinopteri; order Myctophiformes; family Myctophidae; genus Electrona; species Electrona antarctica. The sequence continues at coordinate 3,582,729 of NC_136793.1, forward strand.
TGTGCTGTCTACATGACATGCTATAAGTCTGTTTCAAATGCTATATAAGTCTAAGAAGTGCTGTCTAAGGGGGTAGGGTAAGTGCTATGGGCCATGATGGAGTCTGAAAAGGTGGGTTTTCAGACTACGGCGGAAGATCGGGGGTGATGCTGCAGTTCTGATTGCAACGGGAAGTGCATTCCACAGTTTTGGGGCCAGAAGGGAGAAGAGTTTGGGACGTGTGGAGCGTTGTCCCGGCGTTTTTAGTGAGGGTACTTCCAGCTTCCCTGCGTTGGCTGATCTGAGTGCGCGGGAGGGTTTGTAGGGTTCAATCATGCTGGCAAGATATGGGGGAGCCATACCTTTGGTTGCTTTAAATGCCAACATCAGAGTTTTGTATTCTGTGCGGGCAGCGACCGGGAGCCAGTGCAGGGAGCGGAGCAGGGGGGAGACATGTGAGAATTTTGGCTGGTTGAAGACCAAGCGAGCTGCGGCATTTTGGATCAGTTGGAGAGGCTTCAGTGCACATGCCGGTAGGCCAGTAAGGAGAGAGTTACAATAGTCAAGTTTTGACAGGACTGTTGTCTGGATTAGGAGCTGGGATGATTCCTGGGTGAGGAACGGTCTAATTCGTCGTATGTTATAGAGTGTGAACCTACAGGATCGAGTGACAGCTGTGATGTGAGTTTTGAACGAGAGCTGACTGTCCAGGACAACACCAAGGTTCCTGGCTGTTGGGACAGACGTTACCAGGGCGTTGTCTACGGAAATAGTTAGCTCCCGCATCGGGCAGGACTTAGCTGGGAAGAAGAGAAGCTCAGTCTTGTCTGGGTTCAGCTTGAGGTGGTTGGAGGACATCCACTGTGAGATGTCAGCCAGGCAAGCAGTGATGCGCTCTTCCACCTGGGTGGCAGAGGGGGGGAAGGATAGAAACAGTTGTGTGTCATCGGCATAACAGTGATAGGATATATTGTGAGCAGAGATGATAGTGCCAAGGGATTTAGTGTACAGTGAGAAAAGGAGGGGACCAAGTACAGATCCCTGTGGGACCCCAGTTTGGAGGGTTCGGGGGGATGATAACAGACCTTTCCAGGAGACCTGGTAGGTCCGGTCGGTGAGGTAAGAGGAGAACCACTTTAGTGCCGTCCCGCCGATGCCTAGATCCGCTAGGGTGTCTCTCCCCATGCCTTCGGCCTGGTGGAGACAATAAAACATACTCTCTCCCCATGCCTTCAGCCTGGTGGAGACAATAAAACATACTCTCTCCCCATGCCTTCAGCCTGGTGGAGACAATAAAACATACTCTCTCCCCATGCCTTCAGCCTGGTGGAGACAATAAAACATACTCTCTCCCCATGCCTTCATGGTGGAGACAATAAAACATACTCTCTCCCCATGCCTTCAGCCTGGTGGAGACAATAAAACATACCTGGTGGAGACAATAAAACATACTCTCTCCCCATGCCTTCGGCCTGGTGGAGACAATAAAACATACTCTCTCCCCATGCCTTCAGCCTGGTGGAGACAATAAAACATACTCTCTCCCCATGCCTTCAGCCTGGTGGAGACAATAAAACATACCTGGTGGAGACAATAAAACATACTCTCTCCCCATGCATTCAGACTGGTGGAGACAATAAAACATACCTGGTGGAGACAATAAAACATACTCTCTCCCAATGCCTTCAGCCTGGTGGAGACAATAAAACATACCTGGTGGAGACAATAAAACATACTCTCTCCCCATGCCTTCGGCCTGGTGGAGACAATAAAACATACTCTCTCCCCATGCCTTCAGCCTGGTGGAGACAATAAAACATACCTGGTGGAGACAATAAAACATACTCTCTCCCCATGCCTTCGGCCTGGTGGAGACAATAAAACATACTCTCTCCCCATGCCTTCATGGTGGAGACAATAAAACATACTATCTCATACTCTCTTGAACAAACTGAAGGTTGAAAAGACCCTCAGCTCTGAACTCGGTAGAATCTGCACCTGGCTCGCTGATAACAAACTATCCTTACACCTGGGAAAAACTGAATCCATTCTCTTCGGATCAAATAGTAATCTCAGCAAGGCAGATGGCTTCTTGGTTAGAGTGGGTGACAATATTATCACACGTAAAGATGAAATTACCTACCTAGGTTCCATCCTGGAGGCTAATCTTTCCGGTGATAAAATGGCCACCAACGTAATCAAAAAAGTCAACCAAAGAACCAGATTCCTTTACAGGATCTCCTCACTGGTCAACAAAAACACCTTGAAGACCTTAACAGGAGCCCTCGTACAAGGTTTCTTTGACTATGCATGCACCTCCTGGTACCACAGCACCTCAAAGGCCCTCAAAACGAGGCTCCAGACCTCCCAAAACAAACTGGTCAGGCTCCTACTTGGCCTCACCCCCCAAACCCACCTCACCCCTGCCCACTTCGACAGGCTGGAATGGCTTAGGGTCAACGACAGAGTACAGCATCTTGCAATGGGTCTGGTCCACAAGATTCGATACACCACCAAGATACCCATGTACCTGTCTAGATACTTCCTTAATGTTAACGAAGTTCACACCCACAACACCAGAGGGAGTGCAACAAACCATGTACAACCCAGATTCGGCACAAACAAGGGACTAAATTATTTTCGCTCCTATGCCACCAAAATGTGGAACGCCCTACCAACAGTCATTAAGACATGCGAATCCCTTGACTCCTTCAAAACCGCTCTCAAAGGGCACCTACGGACTAGCCTGGTTAATAAACCAGACCGAATCAGCCGTTGGCAAAAAAAAGTTGCCTACCAGCGGATTACGGTCTGGCGAGGCTCAGTAGCACGCCTCTTTCCTACAGCAGAGAACAGGTCGGACCAATCGGGACACGGTATGCAATATAGGCGGGCTTTTGTACAGTGACGTTCAATGCTTGAGACTTTTGACTGACAGTAGCTCTGACCAATTGCGTCAAAGAGAAAATGTTCCCCGGGAAATGAAATCCAAGTGGAGCCAGCCCAGACTGATATACCGCGACAGTGTTGTGTTGTGTGATATTAGTCTGGCTTATTAGCCAGGCTACCTACGGACGGCTGCAATTCGAAACTGGCCCCCGTAAAATCTGAATCGCCCTTTTTACCTCCTTTATGATGAATTCATGACTATATAGAAGTGTCTATTTGTACGTCTCTAAATGTTTTGATGAATTGAACATGGTGGACCCTCTTGTAAACAAGTGTAATGCTTAATTGGGTCGTCCACTCACAGTTAACAGTCTTTGTATTGAGTTTGTGCTTGAAATGTACTGTAATTCTGCTAACTGTTATATAATATTTCAATCAATCAATCAAGTGTGTGTGTGTGGCCTAGAGTCATACTATTTAAATAGTTGAGGGGAAAGAAATGCTATTTGTCCCAAAGTTACTGCAAAAGATTGCCATTGTTTTCAAAAAGCATCATTATCACCCTTGCAAAGTTCTGACCTGGTTTCTCTGTTCTTATTCAACGGCCTTTGTCCCTCAAAGGCAAATTGGACGCTGTTTTCCTTTATCTTTTGACGATGGGTTCTCAGATTGTGAAAGACAGAGCTGAAGCAGTTTTTATTATACGATCTCTGTCGCCCTCAAGTGGACAAAAATAGGAACAGCTCTATAACCATACACACCATAGTTTATTTCCCTGCTTCCTTAAATAACTTTACCTTTTGTAGAGTTGAGTTGAGGAAAGTTATATTTGAAAATAGGGTTAAAATATCTATCAAATGAAAATATAACAGACCACATAATGTACCTTGAAATAACTTAAAATGGATAATAATTAACCCATGAATTATAGTTACATTATTTAATTCCTGAAGGTTAGTTCATAGATTGAACCCATTGTAATTTAGGCTGTTTCTTTTGTTTGTTGACACCAACAGAGAAGAAGCATGTTATTATTATTTTCTTATGAACACCAGACTCTGCACAACAAAAAAAGAGAATACAGAAGAAACATTTAATTCTTTATAACTATGGATGGAGCTGAAAATATTCACCATTTCAGCAACGCCAAGGAGCACTTTTACCAAACAATAGCTGTGGAAATATTGTTTTTGGACTTGTTTACAGGTGGAGAGGAACTTTGATAAGTCTGTCAGGGACAGCTATGGGTGTAGTGGTGAAATATGACACATCACCACCAACCAGTTCATTCATTGAGCTGACTACAAGTTAAAAAACATTACACTAATCTACTAATGTGGAAGACAATTATTAGACAATAAAACACTGGATAAAACTAAGATACACAATAAAACATCAGCACTCGACTGCAGTAATAAACACAATTTAAGGGCACTATGATCGTGTCGCAGGATTCCCACACATTTTTACCAATGCATTTCCGAAACATTTACAGGAATATATAACAATAATTCAGTGCAATGATAAGTCTCTTAGTCCTATGTGCATAAATATTTAAATCAATCAATCAAAACTCTCCGCATGCCTTCAGCCTGGTGGAGACAATAAAACATACTCTCTCCCCATGCCTTCAGCGCCTCCTGGTGGAGACAATAAAACATACTCTCTCCCCATGCCTTCAGCGCCTCCTGGTGGAGACAATAAAACATACTCTCTCCCCATGCCTTCAGCCTTGTGGAGACAATAAAACATACTCTCTCCCCATGCCTTCATGGTGGAGACAATAAAACATACTCTCTCCCCATGCCTTCAGCCTTGTGGAGACAATAAAACATACTCTCTCCCCATGCCTTCATGGTGGAGACAATAAAACATACTCTCTCCCCATGCCTTCATGGTGGAGACAATAAAACATACTCTCTCCCCATGCCTTCGGCGCCTCCTGGTGGAGACAATAAAACATACTCTCTCCCCATGCCTTCAGCCTTGTGGAGACAATAAAACATACTCTCTCCCCAAGCCTTCGGCGCCTCCTGGTGGAGACACTAAAACATACTCTCTCCCCATGCCTTCAGCGCCTCCTGGTGGAGACAATAAAACATACTCTCTCCCCATGCCTTCATGGTGGAGACAATAAAACATACTCTCCCCATGCCTTCATGGTGGAGACAATAAAACATACTCTCTCCCCATGCCTTCAGCGTCTCCTGGTGGAGACAATAAAACATACACTCTCCCCATGCCTTCGGCACCTCCTGGTGGAGACAATAAAACATACACTCTCCCCATGCCTTCGGCACCTCCTGGTGGAGACAACAATCCTCAAGGTTTGATTTCAGTGAAATTGTGGGAAGTTAATTAATTTGTGAATTATGCAGAAAGTTGAAAATTATGCAGAGAAATACAGAATATGTGAAATGTGGTGAAACATGCAGGGTTTTATGTGGTGAAATATGCGGGAAGTTTTTAAATATAAATAATAATAATAACAATTTAATCTTAATCTGCAACATTTGGCTGATTGTGCGGTAAGTTATTATATTATATATATTATAAGTTATTCATATAATATTTTTTTTCTGGACAATCAAACGTTCTGTATAATATATACATGATGCATAGTACATAGTTATTTCCTAACAAAGTCGTGTGTGTGTGTGTGTGTGTGTGTGTGTGTGTGTGTGTGTGTGTGTGTGTGTGTGTGTGTGTGTGTGTGTGTGTGTGTGTGTGTGTGTGTGTGTGTGTGTGTGTGTGTGTGTGTGTGTGTGTGTGTGTGTGTTCAGGATTTCGGGCGGGGAGCTGTTCGAACGGATCATCGACGAGGACTTTGAGCTGACAGAGAGAGAGGTTATTATTATATTATATTATATTATATTATATTATATTATATTATATTATATTATATTATATTATATTATATTATATTATATTATATTATATTATATTATATCATTAAACTATTATTAATTAGACTATTTTATTTATAGACTATTATTGGAACAACATATTTTCAGATGGGGGTCGGCGGCCAAATACATATAATTATTATTAGGGATCTAACTCAAATACATATAATTATTATTAAGGATCTAACTCAAATACATATAATTATTATTAAGGATCTAACTCAAATACATATAATTATTATTAAGGATCTAACTCAAATACATATAATTATTATTAGGGATCTAACCCAAATACATATAATTATTATTAAGGATCTAACTCAAATACATATAATTATTATTAGGGATCTAACCCAAATACATATAATTATTATTAGGGATCTAACCCAAAAACATATAATTATTATTAGGGATCTAACTCAAATACATATAATTATTATTAGGGATCTAACCCAAATACATATAATTATTATTAAGGATCTAACCCAAATACATATAATTATTATTAGGGATCTAACTCAAATACATATAATTATTATTAAGGATCTAACCCAAATACATATAATTATTATTAGGGATCTAACCCAAATACATATAATTATTATTAGGGATCTAACCCAAATACATATAATTATTATTAGGGATCTAACCCAAATACATATAATTATTATTAGGGATCTAACCCAAATACATATAATTATTATTAAGGATCTAACCCAAATACATATAATTATATCTAACTCAAATACATATAATTATTATTAGGGATCTAACCCAAATACATATAATTATTATTAAGGATCTAACCCAAATACATATAATTATTATTAAGGATCTACGCAAATACATATAATTATTATTAGGGATCTAACCCAAATACATATAATCATTATTAGGGATCTAACCCAAATACATATAATTATTATTAGGGATCTACAATTTAGGCATTTAGCAGACGCTCTTAATCCAGAGCGACTTACAATAGGCAAGAACAAAAAGCATGGGAATACATCACATATGTAAAAAAAGAAGAAAAAAAAAGAAAAAATGCATTTATCGCGAAACATGCGTAAGCTAAGACCGTGACTAGAACATATCTATATAATGACACTATACATATAAACTATAACTAGAACATATCTATATAATGACACTATACATATAAACTACACATATATGCTATACTATGCTGTACATATATACTATGAAGTGCTATGACTACATACAATGCACTTATTGTGCTGTCTACATGACATGCTATAAGTCTGTTTCAAATGCTATATAAGTCTAAGAAGTGCTGTCTAAGGGGGTAGGGTAAGTGCTATGGGCCATGATGGAGTCTGAAAAGGTGGGTTTTCAGACTACGGCGGAAGATCGGGAGTGATGCTGCAGTTCTGATTGCAACGGGAAGTGCATTCCACAGTTTTGGGGCCAGAAGGGAGAAGAGTTTGGGACGTGTGGAGCGTTGTCCCGGCGTTTTTAGTGAGGGTACTTCCAGCTTCCCTGCGTTGGCTGATCTGAGTGCGCGGGAGGGTTTGTAGGGTTCAATCATGCTGGCAAGATATGGGGGAGCCATACCTTTGGTTGCTTTAAATGCCAACATCAGAGTTTTGTATTCTGTGCGGGCAGCGACCGGGAGCCAGTGCAGGGAGCGGAGCAGGGGGGAGACATGTGAGAATTTTGGCTGGTTGAAGACCAAGCGAGCTGCGGCATTTTGGATCAGTTGGAGAGGCTTCAGTGCACATGCCGGTAGGCCAGTAAGGAGAGAGTTACAATAGTCAAGTTTTGACAGGACTGTTGTCTGGATTAGGAGCTGGGATGATTCCTGGGTGAGGAACGGTCTAATTCGTCGTATGTTATAGAGTGTGAACCTACAGGATCGAGTGACAGCTGTGATGTGAGTTTTGAACGAGAGCTGACTGTCCAGGACAACACCAAGGTTCCTGGCTGTTGGGACAGACGTTACCAGGGCGTTGTCTACGGAAATAGTTAGCTCCCGCATCGGGCAGGACTTAGCTGGGAAGAAGAGAAGCTCAGTCTTGTCTGGGTTCAGCTTGAGGTGGTTGGAGGACATCCACTGTGAGATGTCAGCCAGGCAAGCAGTGATGCGCTCTTCCACCTGGGTGGCAGAGGGGGGGAAATACATATCTAACCCAAATACATATAATTATTATTAAGGATCTAACTCAAATACATATAATTATTATTAGGGATCTAACCCAAATACATATAATTATTATTAGGGATCTAACCCAAATACATATAATTATTATTAGGGATCTAACTCAAATACATATAATTATTATTAGGGATCTAACCCAAATACATATAATTATTATTATGGATCTAACCCAAATACATATAATTATTATTAGGGATCTAACTCAAATACATATAATTATTATTAGGGATCTAACTCAAATACATATAATTATTATTAAGGATCTAACCCAAATACATATAATTATTATTAGGGATCTAACTCAAATACATATAATTATTATTAGGGATCTAACTCAAATACATATAATTATTATTAAGGATCTAACCCAAATACATATAATTATTATTAGGGATCTAACTCAAATACATATAATTATTATTAAGGATCTAACCCAAATACATATAATTATTATTAGGGATCTAACTCAAATACATATAATTATTATTAGGGATCTAACCCAAATACATATAATTATTATTAAGGATCTAACCCAAATACATATCATTATTATTAGGGATCTAACTCAAATACATATAATTATTATTAGGGATCTAACTCAAATACATATAATTATTATTAGGGATCTAACTCAAATACATATAATTATTATTAGGGATCTATCCCAAATACATATAATTATTATTAAGGATCTAACCCAAATACATATAATTATTATTAGGGATCTAACCCAAATACATATAATTATTATTAAGGATCTAACACAAATACATATAATTATTATTAAGGATCTAACCCAAATACATATAATTATTATTAAGGATCTAACCCAAATACATATAATTATTATTAGGGATCTAACCCAAATACATATAATTATTATTAAGGATCTAACCCAAATACATATAATTATTATTAGGGATCTAACCCAAATACATATAATTATTATTAAGGATCTAACCCAAATACATATAATTATTATTAGGGATCTAACCCAAATACATATAATTATTATTAGGGATCTAACCCAAATACATGTAATTATTATTAAGGATCTAACCCAAATACATATAATTATAATTAGGGATCTAACCCAAATACATATAATTATTATTAAGGATCTAACCCAAATACATATAATTATTATTAGGGATCTAACCCAAATACATATAATTATTATTAGGGATCTAACTCAAATACATATAATTATTATTAAGGATCTAACCCAAATACATATAATTATTATTAGGGATCTAACTCAAATACATATAATTATTATTAAGGATCTAACCCAAATACATATCATTATTATTAAGGATCTAACCCAAATACATATAATTATTATTAGGGATCTAACCCAAATACATATAATGATTATTAGGGATCTAACCCAAATACATATAATTATTATTAAGGATAATAACCTTTTTCTATGGAGTTGTGTGGAAAACTGGAAATAATAAAAATTCACCTCATTTTGTGTTGCCTAGAACTGGAGGTCTGACAAAAAACAGTAACAATATGAAGTACAGCCTAACTCAAATACATATAATTATTATTAGGGATCTAACTCAAATACATATAATTATTATTAGGGATCTAACCCAAATACATATAATTATTATTAGGGATCTAACCCAAATACATATAATTATTATTAAGGATCTAACCCAAATACATATAATTATTATTAGGGATCTAAGCCAAATACATATAATTATTATTAGGGATCTAACTCAAATACATATAATTATTATTAGGGATCTAACTCAAATACATATAATTATTATTAGGGATCTAACTCAAATACATATAATTATTATTAGGGATCTAACTCAAATACATATAATTATTATTAGGGATCTAACCCAAATACATATAATTATTATTAAGGATCTAACCCAAATACATATAATTATTATTAGGGATCTAACTCAAATACATATAATTATTATTAGGGATCTAACTCAAATACATATAATTATTATTAAGATCTAACTTAAATACATATAATTATTATTAGGGATCTAACCCAAATACATATAATTATTATTAAGGATCTAACTCAAATACATATGATTATTATTAGGATCTAACTCAAATACATATAATTATTATTAGGGATCTAACCCAAATACATATAATTATTATTAGGGATCTAACTCAAATACATATAATTATTATTAGGGATCTAACCCAAATACATATAATTATTATTAGGGATCTAACCCAAATACATATAATTATTATTAGGGATCTAACCCAAATACATATAATT
>NC_136793.1:3600462-3628219 GCF_951216825.1 Electrona antarctica
TGTTTCCTCCAGTCAGCTGGTTGACAGGTATCAATACACTATATTAATGTAGTTTCCTCAGGTATCAATACACTATATTAATGTAGTTTCCTCAGGTATCAATACACTATATTAATGTAGTTTCCTCAGGTATCAATACACTATATTAATGTAGTTTCCTCAGGTATCAATACACTATATTAATGTAGTTTCCTCAGGTATCAATACACTATATTAATGTAGTTTCCTCAGGTATCAATACACTATATTAATGTAGTTTCCTCAGGTATCAATACACTATATTAATGTAGTTTCCTCAGGTATCAATACACTATATTAATGTAGTTTCCTCAGGTATCAATACACTATATTAATGTAGTTTCCTCAGGTATCAATACACTATATTAATGTAGTTTCCTCAGGTATCAATACACTATATTAATGTAGTTTCCTCAGGTATCAATACACTATATTAATGTAGTTTCCTCAGGTATCAATACACTATATTAATGTAGTTTCCTCAGGTATCAATACACTATATTAATGTAGTTTCCTCAGGTATCAATACACTGTATTAATGTAGTTTCCGCAGGTATCAATACACTATATTAATGTAGTTTCCTCAGGTATCAATACACTATATTAATGTAGTTTCCTCAGGTATCAATACACTATATTAATGTAGTTTCCTCAGGTATCAATACACTATATTAATGTAGTTTCCTCAGGTATCAATACACTATATTAATGTAGTTTCCTCAGGTATCAATACACTATATTAATGTAGTTTCCTCAGGTATCAATACACTATATTAATGTAGTTTCCTCAGGTATCAATACACTATATTAATGTAGTTTCCTCAGGTATCAATACACTATATTAATGTAGTTTCCTCAGGTATCAATACACTATATTAATGTAGTTTCCTCAGGTATCAATACACTATATTAATGTAGTTTCCTCAGGTATCAATACACTATATTAATGTAGTTTCCTCAGGTATCAATACACTATATTATTGTAGTTTCCTCAGGTATCAATACACTATATTAATGTAGTTTCCTCAGGTATCAATACACTATATTAATGTAGTTTCCTCAGGTATCAATACACTATATTATTGTAGTTTCCTCAGGTATCAATACACTATATTAATGTAGTTTCCTCAGGTATCAATACACTATATTAATGTAGTTTCCTCAGGTATCAATACACTATATTAATGTAGTTTCCTCAGGTATCAATACACTATGTTAATGTAGTTTCCTCAGGTATCAATACACTGTATTAATGTAGTTTCCTCAGGTATCAATACACTGTATTAATGTAGTTTCCTCAGGTATCAATACACTATATTAATGTAGTTTCCTCAGGTATCAATACACTATATTAATGTAGTTTCCTCAGGGATCAATACACTATATTAATGTAGTTTCCTCAGGTATCAATACACTATATTAATGTAGTTTCCTCAGGTATCAATACACTATATTAATGTAGTTTCCTCAGGTATCAATACACTATATTAATGTAGTTTCCTCAGGTATCAATACACTATATTAATGTCGTTTCCTCAGGTATCAATACACTGTATTAATGTAGTTTCCTCAGGTATCAATACACTATATTAATGTAGTTTCCTCAGGTATCAATACACTATATTAATGTAGTTTCCTCAGGTATCAATACACTATATTAATGTAGTTTCCTCAGGTATCAATACACTATATTAATGTCGTTTCCTCAGGTATCAATACACTGTATTAATGTAGTTTCCTCAGGTATCAATACACTATATTAATGTCGTTTCCTCAGGTATCAATACACTGTATTAATGTAGTTTCCTCAGGTATCAATACACTATATTAATGTAGTTTCCTCAGGTATCAATACACTATATTAATGTAGTTTCCTCAGGTATCAATACACTATATTAATGTAGTTTCCTCAGGTATCAATACACTATATTAATGTAGTTTCCTCAGGTATCAATACACTATATTATTGTAGTTTCCTCAGGTATCAATACACTATATTAATGTAGTTTCCTCAGGTATCAATACACTATATTAATGTAGTTTCCTCAGGTATCAATACACTATATTATTGTAGTTTCCTCAGGTATCAATACACTATATTAATGTAGTTTCCTCAGGTATCAATACACTATATTAATGTAGTTTCCTCAGGTATCAATACACTATATTAATGTAGTTTCCTCAGGTATCAATACACTATGTTAATGTAGTTTCCTCAGGTATCAATACACTGTATTAATGTAGTTTCCTCAGGTATCAATACACTGTATTAATGTAGTTTCCTCAGGTATCAATACACTATATTAATGTAGTTTCCTCAGGTATCAATACACTATATTAATGTAGTTTCCTCAGGGATCAATACACTATATTAATGTAGTTTCCTCAGGTATCAATACACTATATTAATGTAGTTTCCTCAGGTATCAATACACTATATTAATGTAGTTTCCTCAGGTATCAATACACTATATTAATGTAGTTTCCTCAGGTATCAATACACTATATTAATGTAGTTTCCTCAGGTATCAATACACTATATTAATGTAGTTTCCTCAGGTATCAATACACTGTATTAATGTAGTTTCCTCAGGTATCAATACACTATATTAATGTAGTTTCCTCAGGTATCAATACACTATATTAATGTAGTTTCCTCAGGTATCAATACACTATATTAATGTAGTTTCCTCAGGTATCAATACACTATATTAATGTAGTTTCCTCAGGTATCAATACACTATATTAATGTAGTTTCCTCAGGTATCAATACACTATATTAATGTAGTTTCCTCAGGTATCAATACACTGTATTAATGTAGTTTCCTCAGGTATCAATACACTATATTAATGTAGTTTCCTCAGGTATCAATACACTATATTAATGTAGTTTCCTCAGGTATCAATACACTATATTAATGTAGTTTCCTCAGGTATCAATACACTATATTAATGTAGTTTCCTCAGGTATCAATACACTATATTAATGTAGTTTCCTCAGGTATCAATACACTATATTAATGTAGTTTCCTCAGGTATCAATACACTATATTAATGTAGTTTCCTCAGGTATCAATACACTATATTAATGTAGTTTCCTCAGGTATCAATACACTATATTAATGTAGTTTCCTCAGGTATCAATACACTGTATTAATGTAGTTTCCTCAGGTATCAATACACTATATTAATGTAGTTTCCTCAGGTATCAATACACTATATTAATGTAGTTTCCTCAGGTATCAATACACTATATTAATGTAGTTTCCTCAGGTATCAATACACTATATTAATGTAGTTTCCTCAGGTATCAATACACTATATTAATGTAGTTTCCTCAGGTATCAATACACTGTATTAATGTAGTTTCCTCAGGTATCAATACACTATATTAATGTAGTTTCCTCAGGTATCAATACACTATATTAATGTAGTTTCCTCAGGTATCAATACACTATATTAATGTAGTTTCCTCAGGTATCAATACACTATATTAATGTAGTTTCCTCAGGTATCAATACACTATATTAATGTAGTTTCCTCAGGTATCAATACACTATATTAATGTAGTTTCCTCAGGTATCAATACACTATATTAATGTAGTTTCCTCAGGTATCAATACACTATATTAATGTAGTTTCCTCAGGTATCAATACACTATATTAATGTAGTTTCCTCAGGTATCAATACACTATATTAATGTAGTTTCCTCAGGTATCAATACACTATATTAATGTAGTTTCCTCAGGTATCAATACACTATATTAATGTAGTTTCCTCAGGTATCAATACACTATATTAATGTAGTTTCCTCAGGTATCAATACACTATATTAATGTAGTTTCCTCAGGTATAAATACACTATATTAATGTAGTTTCCTCAGGTATCAATACACTATATTAATGTAGTTTCCTCAGGTATCAATACACTATATTAATGTAGTTTCCTCAGGTATCAATACACTATATTAATGTAGTTTCCTCAGGTATCAATACACTATATTAATGTAGTTTCCTCAGGTATCAATACACTATATTAATGTAGTTTCCTCAGGTATCAATACACTATATTAATGTAGTTTCCTCAGGTATCAATACACTATATTAATGTAGTTTCCTCAGGGATCAATACACTATATTAATGTAGTTTCCTCAGGTATCAATACACTATATTAATGTAGTTTCCTCAGGTATCAATACACTATATTAATGTAGTTTCCTCAGGTATCAATACACTATATTAATGTAGTTTCCTCAGGTATCAATACACTATATTAATGTAGTTTCCTCAGGTATCAATACACTATATTAATGTAGTTTCCTCAGGTATCAATACACTATATTAATGTAGTTTCCTCAGGTATCAATACACTATATTAATGTAGTTTCCTCAGGTATCAATACACTATATTAATGTAGTTTCCTCAGGTATCAATACACTATGTTAATGTAGTTTCCTCAGGTATCAATACACTGTATTAATGTAGTTTCCTCAGGTATCAATACACTATATTAATGTAGTTTTCCTCAGGTATCAATACACTATATTAATGTAGTTTCCTCAGGTATCAATACACTGATATTAATGTAGTTTCCTCAGGTATCAATACACTATATTAATGTAGTTTCCTCAGGTATCAATACACTATATTAATGTAGTTTCCTCAGGTATCAATACACTATATTAATGTAGTTTCCTCAGGTATCAATACACTATATTAATGTAGTTTCCTCAGGTATCAATACACTATATTAATGTAGTTTCCTCAGGTATCAATACACTATATTAATGTAGTTTCCTCAGGTATCAATACACTATATTAATGTAGTTTCCTCAGGTATCAATACACTATATTAATGTAGTTTCCTCAGGTATCAATACACTATATTAATGTAGTTTCCTCAGGTATCAATACACTATATTAATGTAGTTTCCTCAGGTATCAATACACTATATTAATGTAGTTTCCTCAGGTATCAATACACTATATTAATGTAGTTTCCTCAGGTATCAATACACTATATTAATGTAGTTTCCTCAGGTATCAATACACTATATTAATGTAGTTTCCTCAGGTATCAATACACTATATTAATGTAGTTTCCTCAGGTATCAATACACTATGTTAATGTAGTTTCCTCAGGTATCAATACACTATATTAATGTAGTTTCCTCAGGTATCAATACACTATATTAATGTAGTTTCCTCAGGTATCAATACACTATATTAATGTAGTTTCCTCAGGTATCAATACACTATATTAATGTAGTTTCCTCAGGTATCAATACACTATATTAATGTAGTTTCCTCAGGTATCAATACACTATATTAATGTAGTTTCCTCAGGTATCAATACACTATATTAATGTAGTTTCCTCAGGTATCAATACACTGTATTAATGTAGTTTCCTCAGGTATCAATACACTATATTAATGTAGTTTCCTCAGGTATCAATACACTATATTAATGTAGTTTCCTCAGGTATCAATACACTATATTAATGTAGTTTCCTCAGGTATCAATACACTATATTAATGTAGTTTCCTCAGGTATCAATACACTATATTAATGTAGTTTCCTCAGGTATCAATACACTATATTAATGTAGTTTCCTCAGGTATCAATACACTATATTAATGTAGTTTCCTCAGGTATCAATACACTATATTAATGTAGTTTCCTCAGGTATCAATACACTATATTAATGTAGTTTCCTCAGGTATCAATACACTATATTAATGTAGTTTCCTCAGGTATCAATACACTTTTAGACCCACATGTTTGTACCATAGGCCTATATAGATATTTATTACATGGCTTGGTTGAATGCTTGATTCTGATTGGTCAATCGCTTAATTCAGCGGTGACCGCTCCTTGTATAACAGACCTCTGCCTAATCAGACCCTCTGAGCACCAGCTGCGCCCTGCTTGATTTACGGTTGTTTCCAACATGACAGCCATGTAAACACACACACACACACACACACACACACACACACACACACACACACACACACACACACACACACACACACACTAGTGACACACAATGTCATTTACAGCTAAACATTGCTCAAACATGGCGAGAAATAGACGAAGCAGTAACCCCAAAATGGATTCTATTTGATCAACTCACTTCCTTGTTTTCCGACAGTGCTGCAGCCCGCTGGGCAGAAGCAGCCATAGCACCAACTTATGGAATACTTTTTTTGTTGTGTTTTGGGTCAATGTATTAATTTATGTTAGGTAGCCATGTAATAAGCGGGATAATATCTGGCTAGGTGGTCGTTGTAGGGCTATAATTCACCTTCAGGGAGTTTAACCACCTCGGCTTCACCTCGGTAATTCACCTCGGTGGTGAATTATCTCCCTACAACGACCACCTAGCCAGACATTATCCCTTACATAAAGGAGGTGAATTATCTCCCTACAACGACCACCTAGCCAGACATTATCCCTTACATAAAGGAGGTGAATTATCTCCCTACAACGACCACCTAGCCAGACATTATCCCTTACATAAAGGAGGTGAATTATCTCCTACAACGACCAGCTAGCCAGACATTATCCCTTACATAAAGGAGATGAATTATCTCCCTACAACGACCAGCTAGCCAGACATTATCCCTTACATAAAGTAGGTGAATTATCTCCTACAACGACCACCTAGCCAGACATTATCCCTTACATAAAGGAGGTGAATTATCTCCCTACAACGACCTGCTAGCCAGATATTATCCCTTACATAAAGGAGGTGAATTATCTCCCTACAACGACCACCTAGCCAGACATTATCCCTTACATAAAGGAGGTGAATTATCTCCTACAACGACCAGCTAGCCAGACATTATCCCTTACATAAAGGAGATGAATTATCTCCCTACAACGACCAGCTAGCCAGACATTATCCCTTACATAAAGTAGGTGAATTATCTCCTACAACGACCACCTAGCCAGACATTATCCCTTACATAAAGGAGGTGAATTATCTCCCTACAACGACCTGCTAGCCAGATATTATCCCTTACATAAAGGAGGTGAATTATCTCCCTACAACGACCTGCTAGCCAGATATTATCCCTTACATAAAGGAGGTGAATTATCTCCCTACAACGACCACCTAGCCAGACATTATCCCTTACATAAAGGAGGTGAATTATCTCCTACAACGACCACCTAGCCAGACATTATCCCTTACATAAAGGAGGTGAATTATCTCCTACAACGACCACCTAGCCAGATATTATCCCTTACATAAAGGAGGTGAATTATCTCCCTACAACGACCACCTAGCCAGACATTATCCCTTACATAAAGGAGGTGAATTATCTCCTACAACGACCACCTAGCCAGACATTATCCCTTACATAAAGGAGGTGAATTATCTCCTACAACGACCACCTAGCCAGATATTATCCCTTACATAAAGGAGGTGAATTATCTCCTACAACGACCACCTAGCCAGACATTATCCCTTACATAAAGGAGGTGAATTGTCTCCCTACAACGACCACCTAGCCAGACATTATCCCTTACATAAAGGAGGTGAATTATCTCCCTACAACGACCACCTAGCCAGACATTATCCCTTACATAAAGGAGGTGAATTATCTCCCTACAACGACCACCTAGCCAGACATTATCCCTTACATAAAGTAGGTGAATTATCTCCTACAACGACCACCTAGCCAGACATTATCCCTTACATAAAGGAGGTGAATTATCTCCCTACAACGACCTGCTAGCCAGATATTATCCCTTACATAAAGGAGGTGAATTATCTCCCTACAACGACCTGCTAGCCAGATATTATCCCTTACATAAAGGAGGTGAATTATCTCCTACAACGACCACCTAGCCAGACATTATCCCTTACATAAAGGAGGTGAATTATCTCCCTACAACGACCACCTAGCCAGACATTATCCCTTACATAAAGTAGGTGAATTATCTCCTACAACGACCACCTAGCCAGACATTATCCCTTACATAAAGGAGGTGAATTATCTCCCTACAACGACCACCTAGCCAGACATTATCCCTTACATAAAGGAGGTGAATTATCTCCCTACAACGACCTGCTAGCCAGATATTATCCCTTACATAAAGGAGGTGAATTATCTCCCTACAACGACCACCTAGCCAGACATTATCCCTTACATAAAGGAGGTGAATTATCTCCCTACAACGACCACCTAGCCAGACATTATCCCTTACATAAAGGAGGTGAATTATCTCCCTACAACGACCACCTAGCCAGACATTATCCCTTACATAAAGGAGGTGAATTATCTCCCTACAACGACCACCTAGCCAGACATTATCCCTTACATAAAGGAGGTGAATTATCTCCTACAACGACCAGCTAGCCAGACATTATCCCTTACATAAAGGAGGTGAATTATCTCCCTACAACGACCAGCTAGCCAGACATTATCCCTTACATAAAGGAGATGAATTATCTCCCTACAACGACCAGCTAGCCAGACATTATCCCTTACATAAAGTAGGTGAATTATCTCCTACAACGACCACCTAGCCAGACATTATCCCTTACATAAAGGAGGTGAATTATCTCCCTACAACGACCTGCTAGCCAGATATTATCCCTTACATAAAGGAGGTGAATTATCTCCCTACAACGACCACCTAGCCAGACATTATCCCTTACATAAAGGAGGTGAATTATCTCCCTACAACGACCACCTAGCCAGACATTATCCCTTACATAAAGGAGATGAATTATCTCCCTACAACGACCACCTAGCCAGACATTATCCCTTACATAAAGGAGGTGAATTATCTCCCTACAACGACCACCTAGCCAGACATTATCCCTTACATAAAGGAGGTGAATTATCTCCCTACAACGACCACCTAGCCAGACATTATCCCTTACATAAAGGAGGTGAATTATCTCCCTACAACGACCACCTAGCCAGACATTATCCTTTACATAAAGGAGGTGAATTATCTCCCTACAACGACCACCTAGCCAGACATTATCCCTTACATAAAGGAGGTGAATTATCTCCCTACAACGACCACCTAGCCAGATATTATCCCTTACATAAAGGAGGTGAATTATCTCCCTACAACGACCACCTAGCCAGACATTATCCCTTACATAAAGGAGGTGAATTATCTCCCTACAACGACCACCTAGCCAGACATTATCCCTTACTTATAATATGATGATACATAGTACATACAGATATTTATCATCGTGTACAGTATGTATTGCTAACTCTGTTGTATTTATGTTGCACTTGTATTTTGTGCGTGCGTGCGTGCGTGCGTGCGTGCGTGCGTGCGTGCGTGTAGAAAACAGGCCATGCCGTCAGAGCGATCGGCAGGCTGTCGTCGATGGCGATGCTCGCTGGAGTCAGCGCCAAGAAGGGCTCGCCGTCCGACGGTACACTTTGACATCACTTCCTGTTCTCGCTATGATCACTTCCTGCTATGACCACTTCTTGTTAGGAACACTTCCTGCTATGACCACTTCCTGTTTAAATGTCTGTCATTTCAACTCTCAGTGTTTGTCAGATAAATGCAACGTTTCTGTTTGTGTGCGTGTGCGTGTGCGTGTGTGTGTGTGTGTGTGTGTGTGTGTGTGTGTGTGTGTGTGTGTGTGTGTGTGTGTGTGTGTGTGTGTGTGTGTGTGTGTGTGTGTCTGTGTGTGTGTGCACGTGCCCGTGCCCGTGTGCCTCCACAGATGACAACCAGTTCCTGGAGTGTCTGGAGGTGGAACAGAAGACAGAGAGCAAACCGTCCTTCACTTCAATCATCAGTGATGTGGAGGTGGTGGAGGGTTCAGCTGCCAGGTTCCACTGCAAGATAGAAGGTACTACAATACCCAGAATGCACTACACTATGGTGTGTTATGTATGTGATGTATAGAGCATCGCAGTCCCGCCGACCTACCGTGGCCCAGGAAATGAATCCCAATGCATTTTTCCCATAGACATTTCAAAAAGTATTTAATTAAAGACGGTTACGCCACGGACAAAGCCAACTCGAGTCGTGACAACTCATGACAACACAAACAATATTTTGGACCAAACAAATAATTACAATGAAGAAAAACAACAAAAAAAGTGTTGTAACCTGCCGTTTTTGTCTTCTTTCTAATTATTTGTTCCGTCCAAAATATTGTGTTTGTTGTCATGAGTTGTCACGACTCGAGTTGGCTTTGTCCGCGGCGTAACCGTCTTTAAATAAATACTTTCCGAAATGTCTATGAGGAAAATGAACGGAGAATCATTTCCTGGGCCATGGTAGGGGGCGGGACTGCGACGCTCTATTGCCATGCTCTTTGTTCTTGCTTAACCCATTTTGGGCGGGAACCCCTTTTGGTGTTTTATGCATTTTATAATACTTTAGCTATTGAAAAATAGCAGATCTACAAGCTCATAGCGCGGCACCGAGTGCCGCGCTACGAGCTCTTAGGTCTTTTTTTTTAAGATATTTTTTTGCGGCTTACGCCTTTTATTGTTTTTTTTGAAGGGACAGACAGTAGGCTGACAGGAAACGGGAGAGAGATGGGGGAAGACATGCAGTAAAGGCCGTGTCGGGCTCGGGAGTCGAACCCGCGGCACACTGCGACTGGATTACCAGTCGGGTGCCCAGACGGTTACGCCACCGCCTGGGCGTCTGCTATTTTTTTAACTCAAATCTTTTTTTAACTCAAATCTTTGCTTCTGGTGGGGTCCCTGGAACAACATATTTCGAGATGGGAGTCGGCGGCCAAATACAGATAATTCTGGGGCTCCTTGACATGAAATAGTTGAAGAACCACTGATATAGAAACATTGTTTTTTCAGAAAACTGTCAGGGTTTAGAAGACTTTTTTTATTTTAAATCCGTCAGGTCTGAATGGGTTCATGTAAATCGCTCTGGATTAAGAGCGTCTGCTAAATGACTACATTGTAAATTGTAAAGCACTTCCTGTTTCCTGTTTCCTGTCACTCTCCTATAGGCTACCCCGACCCGGAGGTGGTGTGGTATAAAGACGATCAGCCAATCAAAGAGACTCGTCACTTCCAGATCGACTACGACGAGGATGGTAACTGTAGCCTGGTGATATCTGAGGTTATTATTATTATTATCATTATTATTATTATTATTATTATTATTATTATTATTATTATTATTATTATAACAATTAAAGTGGTGTTCACAGCAGGTTGTTTCAATGGTAAGAAACTATGGCCCATATACAAACTAGTGCCGGTGTACCCGGCAGGGAACACTTCCCATAGTTCATCCGGAGCGTGAACACGCTCCACTGCTTTTCGTGTACCTGTCTGTGTTTACAACATTTTGTCTTATTATTATTATTATTATTATTATTACTAATATTATTATTATTATTACTATTACTATTACTATTACTATTACTATTATTATGTAATGATGGCATGGCATTGGTCCCCAGGTGTCAGGTGATGTAATGATGTGATGTCATTGGTCCCTGCAGGTGTCAGGTGATGTAATGATGGTATGTCATTGGTCCCCAGGTGTCAGGTGATGTAATGATGGTATGTCATTGGTCCCCAGGTGTCAGGTGATGACGACAGTAAGTACACAGTGAAGGCCGTGAACAGCCTGGGTGAAGCAACCTGCACCGCTGAGCTGCTGGTGGAGGTGATGGCGGAGGAGGAGGAGGAGGAGGAGGAGGAGGAGGAAGAAGAGGAGGAGGAGGAGGAGTAGCAGCACGGAGGAAGATAGTCATGGATGGAGCTGAACAACCAGCTTAAACTGTAGCTGTTGTGAAACAGAGCACATCTACAAGCTCGTTAGCGCGGCACTTAAGATGGTGAAAATGTGTGTGCAAAATCTTTGAATATAGCCTATATTCTTTCACAGCAAACATTTTGAACTTAAATATTTGTTTCTGGGGGGGGGGGGGGGGGACAACATATTTCCAGATGGGGGTCCCACAGAGAATTTTAACTGATAATTCAGTAGACAATAGTACCACAGACGAAAAACAGTCTAAGTCCAAATGTCATTCTGACCCCTCCACGAAAAGGCCTCGTTGTCCTGAACCCTTCTATCATTTATACACTATGGATCAATAGGTGGACTTAGACTGTTTTTCGTCTGTGGCATTATTGTATTGACAGATATTTTTGGTTGAACCAGTTCAAAAGCCTACGTCTCTTTTATTTAAAAAAAAAAGAGACTCAAAGTTAAAAAGGACCACTAACTGGTCTTCATCAAGCCAACATGTTTGGACCACTAACGGGTCTTCTTCAGGGCAAGAATGACATAGATTTTCTCTGCTTTGATCCCGTTTTGATCTGAGCACCTTTTTATCATCAGCACCTTTTGATATCTCCGTTCAGCACCTGCTTATTTCCTCTGTTTTCTCCTACATCTCTTAATTTTGTCGAACAAAATCAAATCATCAGATTTTAGTCGATATTTCGTCGACTAAACTAGACCTAAAGATAAATATGTGGTTCTTTCACACTTTAAACCAGGGGTTCTCAACGCTTTTGGCCGGGGACCCCCGGAAATGCTTTGGCAATGTCTCGGGACCCCCGCCCCGCCCCCTCCCGCCCCCCAATATAAATTGACTGCTACAATAACCTTAAACCATTTTGGGCGGGAAACCCTTTTGGTGTGTTAAGCATTGTTATAATTTAGCTATTTAAAAATAGCAGATCTACAAGCTCATAGCGCGCCACCGAGTGGCGCGCTACGAGCTTGTAGGTCTGCTATTTTTGAAAAATCGTGAAAATAAAATTTAAAAAAAAATCTTGGGGACCCCCTAAAATAATTTGGCGACCCCCCGAGGGGTCGCGACCCACGGGTTGAGAACCCCTGCTTTAAACAACACCAAGTTGTATTTGATATAGTTTTCTTCCCTTCTTACGTCCCTACCTAGTGGTTCCCAAGCGTCTTTGTGTCAAATCAACATTTATTAGGCCACGGACCCCCATTTATTAGGCCACGGACCCCCATTTATTAGGCCACGGACCCCCATTTATTAGGCCACGGACCCCCATTTATTAGGCCACGGACCCCCATTTGAAAACGTATGCCAGTGACCCCGACGGCTCTATCAGTGATTCCGAAACATTCATTTCATGGACCCCCCCCAGTTTCACACGCATTATGCTACGGACCCCCGATTTAATGGCATTTCTATCTCTGGTATCCCAATTTATATTGTAAAAGCACTGTTAATTTAACTCAGAGAGTGTACAAATGGAACCATTTGTACACTCTCTGAGTTACAGACCCATAAGGGTCCATTTGGTTCCTAACGATCTCTAATTGAGCTACACTGTAGGTACCCCCTGGAACTCCCTCAAGTACCCCCAGAGGTCCCCGGACCCCACTTTGGGAACCCTTGCCCCCCCCCAAAAAAGAAGAAATGTCCCCAAAACGTGTGTTGTGTATTCACCGTGGTTTGGAGTGGCGTTGTGGATGATTGCACTTTCCCACAGTAGTAATAAGGAGAAAATAAACAACTACACATTGGCCTATTGCCCTTTTTATTTAAATTTTATTTTTTAAATTTTATTTTACACTTTCTTAATGTTACACTCAGTGTTGTGCAACTCAGTAGCAGGTGGAAGATCCAAATGAGCTGCACCTCCTCATATGATATGATATGAGCTATGCTATGCTATGCTATGCTATGCTATGCTATGCTATGCTATGCTATGATATGATATGATTATTATATGCTATGCTATGCTATGCTATGCTATGCTATGATTTCTTTGTCTTTTTCCCCTTTGTAATCATTGATCACATTCCAGTGTGTGTTTGATGTTTATGTTTTTTATTTAAATTCCTTTGATAGGTGAAAAATGAGACTTTTCAAATAATAATGAGGGTTTAGATGAAAGGGATATTTCACTATCAAACATGTTCTGCCTCCTCAGAGACACTTTTTAACTGGTTTGATTCACTATATTTTAGATATTTGATATTCCTTGTTGCTGCCCCGCCCCCTTCCTAAGTCCTGGTGACTGATATCCTTCTAATGCGTGAGGGGGCCATTATTTTATTATTATTATCATTTATTTTTTCAATTACATTTATATTCATTCCCCCCAAAATATTATACAAAATAAATGAATGTATACAGGAAGGGGGGCGTGTCTGATTAAACTAATATCACATATCTAAATAGTGAATCCAACAAACGTATAAAGTGTCTGAGGTGAAAACACACACACGCCTGAGGACAAAGGGTGTTAATAACACACCTAACCCTAACCCTGAGGACAAAGGGTTAGGGTTAGGGTTAGGGTTAACCCTAACCCTAACCCTAACCCTGAGGACAAAGGCTGTTAATACACCTTTTTATTATTATTATGGATTTGGTGTGCTTTTTCCCCCCCATTTGGTCTGTCTGTCTGTCTGTCTGTCTGTCTGCCTGTCTGCCTGCCTGCCTGCCTGCCTGCCTGCCTGCCTGCCTGCCTGCCTGCTTGCCTGCCTGTCTGTCTGCCTCTCTGCCTGTCTGCCTGCCTGCCTGTCTGCCTGCCTGCCTGTCTGCCTGCCTGCCTGCCTGTCTGCCTGCCTGCCAATCAAACCTTTCACATATTTCTACTACTACTTCCTGCTTCCTACTCCTACTTCCTGCTTCGAGTGGCGCAAAAAAAGGTAGTGAACATAGCAGATCTACAAGCTCACCGCGCGTCGCAACAACATGTAAGCTTATCGATCTGCTATTTTTATTTGTTTATTAAAAAGTAATTAAAAAAGGGGCGTGTTATTTTTGGACAGAAAGTTTATTATGTTTTTATTTAAGCACAGATTTCATCCTATTCATGTTTGAGCATCCTGTGTTTCCATTTCCTGTGTTTGTTTGTTTTTCGTTTTTTGTTTTTCAGATTATCCAACACGTTTGGTTGTGTTTAGGATTTTATTTGTTTTATTTTTTTCACCAGTGTTCCGCCAGGGGTCTTCAACAGGTGGTCGGGGCCCCTAGAGGGTCTTCAGAGTTACTACAGGGGTCTTCAACAGGTGGTCGGGGCCCCTAGTGGGTCTTCAACAGGTGGTCGGGGCCCCTAGAGGGTCTTCAACAGGTGGCCGGGGCCCCTAGAGGGTCTTCAACAGGTGGCCGGGGCCCCTAGTGGGTCTTCAACAGGTGGTCGGGGCCCCTAGAGGGTCTTCAACAGGTGGCCGGGGCCCCTAGAGGGTCTTCAACAGATGGCCGGGGCCCCTAGAGGGTCTTCAACAGGTGGCCGGGGCCCCTAGTGGGTCTTCAACAGGTGGTCGGGGCCAATTTACATTAATTGGACGCCACGTCCGAGATAACGACATTTGATTAATTAGCGTTAATCGAGCGTTTAAAATAATTTGTTAGCTCCGTCGTAGGGGGGTGGTAGGGGGTCCTTGACCTGCAGAACGTTGAAGACCTCTGAATCTGTTTGACCTCTTGACCTTTACTATTTGACCTTTAACTGTTTTAGGCTCAACAAGTTCCACTTTCACACACTCTGACTTCCTGTTATCAGGCTGTATGCAGATGATATTTCTATCATTTATAGAAAATGTATTTATATATAATCAGTTTGATGTACGTGTACGTATGGATACAGGTGTAGTTCACTGTACATGTATGTACGTATGGATACAGGTGTAGTTTACTGTACATGTATGTATGGAGAACACTACAGGTGTAGTTTTACTCACCGTTTTATTAAATAAAGTTATATCACAAAAGAGAAAAAGAAAACCTGTTGTGTTATTATTGTGTGTGTTTATAGTCCATGTTGTTGTATTGGTGTTATTGTTGACGCACTGTTGTATGAGGAGCCCCCACCGGGAGGACATACTGTTGTATGAGGAGCCCCCACCGGGAGGACACACTGTTGTATGAGGAGCCCCCACCGGGAGGACACACTGTTGTATGAGGAGCCCCCACCGGGAGGACGTACTGTTGTATCTATACTGACTCACCTGCCAGTGAGGAGCCCCCACCGGGAGGACATACTGTTGTATCTATACTGACTCACCTGCCAGTGAGGAGCCCCCACAGGGAGGATACTGACTCACCTGCCAGTGAGGAGCCCCCACCGGGAGGACGTACTGTTGTATCCTACTGACTCCCCTGCCAGTGAGGAGCCCCCACCGGGAGGACGTACTGTTATATCCTATACTGACTCACCTGCCAGTGAGGAGCCCCCACCGGGAGGATACTGACTCACCTGCCAGTGAGGAGCCCCCACCGGGAGGACGTACTGTTGTATCCTACTGACTCACCTGCCAGTGAGGAGCCTCCACCGGGAGGACGTACTGTTGTATCCTACTGACTCCCCTGCCAGTGAGGAGCCCCCACCGGGAGGACGTACTGTTGTATCCTACTGACTCACCTGCCAGTGAGGAGTCCCCACCAGGAGGACGTACTGTTGTATCCTACTGACTCCCCTGTCAGTGAGGAGCCCCCACCGGGAGGACGTACTGTTGTATCCTACTGACTCACCTGCCAGTGAGGAGCCTCCACCGGGAGGACGTACTGTTGTATCCTACTGACTCACCTGCCAGTGAGGAGCCCCCACCGGGAGGACGTACTGTTGTATCCTACTGACTCACCTGCCAGTGAGGAGCCCCCACCGGGAGGACGTACTGTTGTATCCTACTGACTCCCCTGCCAGTGAGGAGCCTCCACCGGGAGGACATACTGTTGTATCTACACTGACTCACCTGCCAGTGAGGAGCCCCCACCCGGAGGATACTGACTCACCTGCCAGTGAGGAGCCCCCACCGGGAGGACTTACTGTTGTATCCTGGTACCTATTTTTTAAAGTTAAAGGTGTAGGGAAACGGAAATGGTGGACATTTTATTTTGAAGTTTCAGCCTGAAACGTTGGCTCTGAAGTTTCTGAACCAATTAAAGCGTTGCATCCCTCCAGGCTATGGGGTCTCAAAGTCTGTGACTTCCTGCACGTGAATTCGTTTGTAAACAAAGTGACAGGGAGACATGAGGACAAGTCAGCGGATTATTTCTAAGGCCTGACTCACACCTTTACAACAGACTGATGTATAGCTGATGCATGAGACTTGTTTACTGATGCAAGCTCGCAATTCCTTTCCAATGGGAGTCACGTGGTTTGACACAACATTTTTGTTGTATGAGTGGGAGGGGGGCAGTCGAAACACAGCCGAAAGCCCTACAACAAAAATGTTGTGTCAAACCACGTGACTCCCATTGGAAAGGAATTGCGAGCTTGCATCAGTAAACAAGTCTCATGCATCAGCTATACATCAGTCTGTTGTAAAGGTGTGAGTCAGGCCTTAGAAATAATCCGCTGACTTGTCCTCATGTCTCCCTGTCACTTTGTTTACAAACAAATTCACATGCAGGAAGTCACATACTTTGAGACCCCATAGCCTGGAGGGATGCAACGCTTTAATTGGTTCAGAGACTTCAGAGCCAACGTTTCAGGCTGAAACTTCAAAATAAAATGTCCACCATTTCTGTTTCCCATTGGAAACAAACCCTTTGTATACATCTAGCATGCATCAATGTTGTATGCTAGATGCAAAGGTGTGAGTCAGGCCTTACCTATACACAACCTATATACATATTTTAGCGTGATGTTTAAGTTTAAAACAAGTAATACACTGTCTGCATGTCATCTTGAATTTGATTAAAAACGGAGTAGTTCTTTAATCAAAACCAGCTGTGGAGGAGGAAGCAGGCATGGGAAACAAACTAGTGAGCTTCATTTGTATTGGCTTTTATCGATGTATCTCTATACACGTCATCACGCAGCACGTTTTCGTTTTCAGGAAGTTTTCGTTTTCTCCTCTCCTCTCCTCTCCTCCTTGTTGACATCATCTTAGCTTTTATCGTCTACTACATGTCCTGTTACTTCTACGCACGCACGCATAACTGCAATACCAGGATGTAGACATTTTCGTCAACACATAAAAACTAGACTAAAACTAGACTGAAACTAGACTGAAACTAGACTAAAACTAGACTGAAACTAGACTAAAACTAGACTAAAATGGGGGGTCGTCATTTTATGTTTGGTTGCTCTTTCATCATATTAGCAGATCTAATATCTACACCAGGATACAGAGATATACCTGCCAGACACCAGGATACAGAGATATACCTGCCAGACACCAGGATACAAAGAGATATACCTGCCAGACACCAGGATACAAAGAGATATACCTGCCAGACACCAGGATACAGAGATATACCTGCCAGACACCAGGATACAGAGATATACCTGCCAGACACCAGGATACAGAGATATACCTGCCAGACACCAGGATACAAAGAGATATACCTGCCAGACACCAGGATACAAAGAGATATACCTGCCAGACACCAGGATACAGAGATATACCTGCCAGACACCAGGATACAGAGATATACCTGCCAGACACCAGGATACAAAGAGATATACCTGCCAGACACCAGGATACAGAGATATACCTGCCAGACACCAGGATACAAAGAGATATACCTGCCAGACACCAGGATACAGAGATATACCTGCCAGACACCAGGATACAAAGAGATATACCTGCCAGACACCAGGATACAGAGATATACCTGCCAGACACCAGGATACAGAGATATACCTGCCAGACACCAGGATACAGAGATATACCTGCCAGACACCAGGATACAGAGATTTACCTGCCAGACACCAGGATACAAAGATATATACCTGCCAGACACCAGGATACAAATATATATACCTGCCAGACACCAGGATACAGAGATATACCTGCCAGACACCAGGATACAGAGATATACCTGCCAGACAGTAGGATACAGAGATATACCTGCCAGACACCAGGATACAGAGATATACCTGCCAGACACCAGGATACAGAGATATACCTGCCAGACACCAGGATACAAAGAGATATACCTGCCAGACACCAGGATACAAAGAGATATACCTGCCAGACACCAGGATACAGAGATATACCTGCCAGACACCAGGATACAGAGATATACCTGCCAGACACCAGGATACAGAGATATACCTGCCAGACACCAGGATACAAAGAGATATACCTGCCAGACACCAGGATACAAAGAGATATACCTGCCAGACACCAGGATACAGAGATATACCTGCCAGACACCAGGATACAGAGATATACCTGCCAGACACCAGGATACAAAGAGATATACCTGCCAGACACCAGGATACAGAGATATACCTGCCAGACACCAGGATACAAAGAGATATACCTGCCAGACACCAGGATACAGAGATATACCTGCCAGACACCAGGATACAAAGAGATATACCTGCCAGACACCAGGATACAGAGATATACCTGCCAGACACCAGGATACAGAGATATACCTGCCAGACACCAGGATACAGAGATATACCTGCCAGACACCAGGATACAGAGATTTACCTGCCAGACACCAGGATACAAAGATATATACCTGCCAGACACCAGGATACAAATATATATACCTGCCAGACACCAGGATACAGAGATATACCTGCCAGACACCAGGATACAGAGATATACCTGCCAGACAGTAGGATACAGAGATATACCTGCCAGACACCAGGATACAGAGATATACCTGCCAGACACCAGGATACAGAGATATACCTGCCAGACACCAGGATACAGAGAGATATACCTGCCAGACACCAGGATACAGAGAGATATACCTGCCAGACACCAGGATACAGAGAGATATACCTGCCAGACACCAGGATAGAGAGAGATATACCTGCCAGACACCAGGATACAAAGAGATATACCTGCCAGACACCAGGATACAAAGAGATATACCTGCCAGACACCAGGATACAGAGATATACCTGCCAGACACCAGGATACAAAGATATATACCTGCCAGACACCAGGATACAGAGATATACCTGCCAGACACCAGGATACAGAGATATACCTGCCAGACACCAGGATACAGAGATATACCTGCCAGACACCAGGATACAGAGATTTACCTGCCAGACACCAGGATACAAAGATATATACCTGCCAGACACCAGGA
The DNA here is from genome assembly GCF_951216825.1 of Electrona antarctica. Taxonomy (NCBI): domain Eukaryota; kingdom Metazoa; phylum Chordata; class Actinopteri; order Myctophiformes; family Myctophidae; genus Electrona; species Electrona antarctica. The sequence continues at coordinate 3,620,475 of NC_136793.1, forward strand.
TACAAATATATATACCTGCCAGACACCAGGATACAGAGATATACCTGCCAGACACCAGGATACAGAGATATACCTGCCAGACAGTAGGATACAGAGATATACCTGCCAGACACCAGGATACAGAGATATACCTGCCAGACACCAGGATACAGAGATATACCTGCCAGACACCAGGATACAGAGAGATATACCTGCCAGACACCAGGATACAGAGAGATATACCTGCCAGACACCAGGATACAGAGAGATATACCTGCCAGACACCAGGATACAAAGAGATATACCTGCCAGACACCAGGATACAAAAAGATATACCTGCCAGACACCAGGATACAGATATATACCTGCCAGACACCAGGATACAGAGATATACCTGCCAGGCACCAGGATACAGAGATATACCTGCCAGACACCAGGATACAGAGATATACCTGCCAGACACCAGGATACAAAGAGATATACCTGCCAGACACCAGGATACAGAGATATACCTGCCAGACACCAGGATACAAAGATATATACCTGCCAGACACCAGGATACAGAGATATACCTGCCAGACACCAGGATACAGAGATATACCTGCCAGACACCAGGATACAGATATATACCTGCCAGACACCAGGATACAGAGATTTACCTGCCAGACACCAGGATACAAAGATATATACCTGCCAGACACCAGGATACAGAGATATACCTGCCAGACACCAGGATACAGAGATATACCTGCCAGACACCAGGATACAAAGAGATATACCTGCCAGACACCAGGATACAAAGAGATATACCTGCCAGACACCAGGATACAAAGAGATATACCTGCCAGACACCAGGATACAGAGATATACCTGCCAGACACCAGGATACAGAGATATACCTGCCAGACACCAGGATACAAAGAGATATACCTGCCAGACACCAGGATACAGAGATATACCTGCCAGACACCAGGATACAAAGAGATATACCTGCCAGACACCAGGATACAGAGATATACCTGCCAGACACCAGGATACAAAGAGATATACCTGCCAGACACCAGGATACAGAGATATACCTGCCAGACACCAGGATACAGAGATATACCTGCCAGACACCAGGATACAGAGATATACCTGCCAGACACCAGGATACAGAGATTTACCTGCCAGACACCAGGATACAAAGATATATACCTGCCAGACACCAGGATACAAATATATATACCTGCCAGACACCAGGATACAGAGATATACCTGCCAGACACCAGGATACAGAGATATACCTGCCAGACAGTAGGATACAGAGATATACCTGCCAGACACCAGGATACAGAGATATACCTGCCAGACACCAGGATACAGAGATATACCTGCCAGACACCAGGATACAGAGAGATATACCTGCCAGACACCAGGATACAGAGAGATATACCTGCCAGACACCAGGATACAGAGAGATATACCTGCCAGACACCAGGATAGAGAGAGATATACCTGCCAGACACCAGGATACAAAGAGATATACCTGCCAGACACCAGGATACAAAGAGATATACCTGCCAGACACCAGGATACAGAGATATACCTGCCAGACACCAGGATACAAAGATATATACCTGCCAGACACCAGGATACAGAGATATACCTGCCAGACACCAGGATACAGAGATATACCTGCCAGACACCAGGATACAGAGATATACCTGCCAGACACCAGGATACAGAGATTTACCTGCCAGACACCAGGATACAAAGATATATACCTGCCAGACACCAGGATACAAATATATATACCTGCCAGACACCAGGATACAGAGATATACCTGCCAGACACCAGGATACAGAGATATACCTGCCAGACAGTAGGATACAGAGATATACCTGCCAGACACCAGGATACAGAGATATACCTGCCAGACACCAGGATACAGAGATATACCTGCCAGACACCAGGATACAGAGAGATATACCTGCCAGACACCAGGATACAGAGAGATATACCTGCCAGACACCAGGATACAGAGAGATATACCTGCCAGACACCAGGATACAAAGAGATATACCTGCCAGACACCAGGATACAAAAAGATATACCTGCCAGACACCAGGATACAGATATATACCTGCCAGACACCAGGATACAGAGATATACCTGCCAGGCACCAGGATACAGAGATATACCTGCCAGACACCAGGATACAGAGATATACCTGCCAGACACCAGGATACAAAGAGATATACCTGCCAGACACCAGGATACAGAGATATACCTGCCAGACACCAGGATACAAAGATATATACCTGCCAGACACCAGGATACAGAGATATACCTGCCAGACACCAGGATACAGAGATATACCTGCCAGACACCAGGATACAGATATATACCTGCCAGACACCAGGATACAGAGATTTACCTGCCAGACACCAGGATACAAAGATATATACCTGCCAGACACCAGGATACAAATATATATACCTGCCAGACACCAGGATACAGAGATATACCTGCCAGACACCAGGATACAGAGATATACCTGCCAGACACCAGGATACAAAGAGATATACCTGCCAGACACCAGGATACAAAGAGATATACCTGCCAGACACCAGGATACAGAGATATACTTGCCAGACACCAGGATACAGAGATATACCTGCCAGACACCAGGATACAGAGATATACCTGCCAGACACCAGGATACAGAGATATACCTGCCAGACACCAGGATACAGAGATATACCTGCCAGACACCAGGATAAAGAGATATACCTGCCAGACACCAGGATACAGAGATATACCTGCCAGACACCAGGATACAGAGATATACCTGCCAGACACCAGGATACAAAGAGATATACATGCCAGACACCAGGATACAAAGATATATACCAGCCAGACACCAGATCTCCAGATATGGACATAATGTCACAACCTGTTCTCATTAAACCATAGATCTCCAGATATGGACATAATATCACAACCTGTTCTTATTTGTCTGTTATTAAAGAAACGTCTTCACCTCCTTCAGTTAAACCAGAGGTTCTGACAGGCATTCGTTCTGATTGGTTCTGACAGGCATTAGTTCTGATTGGTTCTGACAGGCATTAGTTCTGATTGGTTCTGACAGGCATTAGTTCTGAATGGTTCTGACAGGCATTAGTTCTGAATGGTTCTGACAGGCATTAGTTCCACAACACCTAAACTAACCCGTGGCGGACCTAAAGTATAGTTGTTTAAAACAGATGTAAAGTCCATAGACGTGTTTAAAACAGATGTAAAGTCCATATCGTTGTTTAAAACAGATGTAAAGTCCATAGACGTGTTTAAAACAGATGTAAAGTCCATATCGTTGTTTAAAACAGATGTAAAGTCCATAGACTTGTTTAAAACAGATGTAAAGTCCATAGACGTGTTTAAAACAGATGTAAAGTCCATAGACGTGTTTAAAACAGATGTAAAGTCCATAGACTTGTTTAAAACAGATCTACATCTATAATGCATGTTGACAAACAGACGACAGCAGAGCTGATCCCTGAGGTCATCCTGAGTGACACGCACACACACACACACACACACACACACACACACACACACACACACACACACACACACACACACACACACACACACACACACACACACACACACACACACACACACACACACACACACACACAGTCTCATGTTCCCTCAGTGATGCTCAGGTTAGTTTAATTACATCCTGAGTTCAACATGTAGAGCATAGAGCTATAAATAATAGAACATGGAGTCACACTTAACCCTTTACATAGCCTGAGCTAACGCTAGACCTTTCTGGCCTAGATGGGAGGGCCGCGGCTCAGATTTACGCACCCCCACCATTGGTTTACCGATCTGTCCGTCAGCCCCCCCAGTGCAGCACTGTTATTGTGTCGACCAGAAGCAGAAACCACTGGTTGCTGGAGTATACCATTCTAACGGACTGTCAAAGTCCGTTAGAATGACAAAGAGTCGGCACACGTTGGTTTTTTTCTTAGACGGTGTGGTGGGTTCTTCAGCCATTCTCCTCATTTTCCTCGCATAGCCTCGTTTGAAGTTCCACTGGTAATGATTTCCTCACGGTGTTATTTTGAGGGGTGCACACCGCTCAGAGCCCCGATGTCACATCATTTGAAGCGACGCCTACGCGGAAGGGTTGACTCCCACGTTAAGGCCAGTGCAGCCCATGAAGGATTGACTCCCACGTTAAGGCCAGTGCAGCCCATGAAGGGTTGACTCCCACGTTTAGGCCAGTGCAGCCCATGAAGGGTTGACTCCCACGTTTAGGCCAGTGCAGCCCATGAAGGGTTGACTCCCACGTTTAGGCCAGTGCAGCCCATGAAGGGTTGACTCCCACGTTTAGGCCAGTGCAGCCCATGAAGGGTTGACTCCCACGTTTAGGCCAGTGCAGCCCATGAAGGGTTGACTCCCACGTTTAGGCCAGTGCAGCCCATGAAGGGTTGACTCCCACGTTTAGGCCAGTGCAGCCCATGAAGGGTTGACTCCCACGTTTAGGCCAGTGCAGCCCATGAAGGGTTGACTCCCACGTTTAGGCCAGTGCAGCCCATGAAGGGTTGACTCCCACGTTTAGGCCAGTGCAGCCCATGAAGGGTTGACTCCCACGTTTAGGCCAGTGCAGCCCATGAAGGGTTGACTCCCACGTTAAGGCCAGTGCAGCCCATGAAGGGTTGACTCCCACGTTTAGGCCAGTGCAGCCCATGAAGGGTTGACTCCCACGTTTAGGCCAGTGCAGCCCATGAAGGGTTGACTCCCACGTTTAGGCCAGTGCAGCCCATGCGTAAATCCAGGCTTTCATTTTTCGCGCAGACGAAATGAAAGCCTGGGTATCGAGGCTACCCTTTACACATCCTGTGTTCAACTTACAGCAACACAACATGGAGAACATAGAGTTATAAATAATAGAACCTGTAGTCACACTTTAACCCTATCAGAGCATAGAGTTATAAATAATAGAACCTGTTCAACTTACAGCAACACAACATGGAGAGCATAGAGTTATATATAATAGAACATGTCACACTTTAACCCTTTAACCCTGCTAGCAGAACACAGATCTATAAATAATAGAGCGGTGCAGCCCCACCCCCTTTCAGACCCGCCCCCTTTCAGAACGACGAGCGCACCAATCACCTGCGGGAAATAATTGACCTATATAGCTATAAGCCCCTCCCCAAACTGCTATGGCCCAATCACAGCTAAGCATAACATGCGTTATAGACAAAACCTCTCCACCAATAGTTTTTTTTCCATATGGCAGATTTGGAAGAGATTTTGAAGGTTCTGGTTCAAATAACTAGAAAGAAGAAAAACTCTAAAAAAATAAAAATAAAGTGTTGTAGCCTGTGTTGATTTCGTCGACTAAAACTATGACGAAAAATGTTCGTCAACTACCTTTTTCCACTGACGAAAACTAAACGGAAACTAAATGATACGTAAGCTATGATGACTAAAACTATGACTAAATATACTGACAAATTCGTCAACAAATAAAAACTAGACTAAATGTTAGGAAGGGACTAGTGGACAAGGGATCCAGTGTGAGTCATTTTACACTTGGTTGCATGCTGAAAATAGCTGATCTATTGCGACGCGTTGTGAGCTTGTAGATCTGCTATTTTCAGCAAGTGTAAAATCAGCTCGCTATGACGGCATCAAGTCCCGCCAAAATTCATTTTAGTCGACGAAATCACCTGTAGATTTAGTCGACTCAAATTTCATCACATTTAGTCGACTAAAACAAAACCAACGCTAACACATTCCAGGTGACTAAAATGTGACTAAAACTAAGTGGAAAACTATTCAAGAGACTAATGACTAAAACTAAAATAGAAATTTGCTGCGAAAAACAACTGTACCCTGCTTTTTCTGATTTCTAATTATTTGTTTGGCCCAAAAACATTGTGTTTATTGTCATGGTTTGTCAACTCGCCTGTTGCCTACAGCTAGCCTATGACATCATTCAATAGGGTCACATGTGTGTGTGACACATATAACTCTATGGCGACTGTGGTTCAAGAGGTAGAGCAGGTCGTCCAATGATCCATGGGTCGGGGGTTCAAATCCCGGCTACTCCTGTCTACATGTCGAAGTGTCCTTGGGCAAGACACTGAACCCCAAATTGCTCCCGATGTGCTGGTTGGTACCTTGCATGGCTTCCGCTGCAATCGGTGTATGAATGTGTGTGTGAATGGGTGAATGTAATGCACAATCTATGTAAAGCGCCTTGGATAAAGGCGCTATATAAATGCACCATTTACCATTTTACCATTTGCCTCAGTCAGTCAGACAGACAGACACATATTTCAACAGTGTCACATGTGTGTGTAACACATATAACTCTATGGCCTCAGTCAGTCAGACAGACAGACAGACAGACAGACAGACAGACACATATTTCAACAGGGTCACATGTGTGTGTGTAACACATACTGTATAACTCAATGGAGGGGCGCCGGAGGGGGGGGGGATCTCTATGGCGTTAGTCAGACAGACACATCATTCAATAGGGTCACATATGCGTGTGTAACACCACGCACCACGCAGCAACAGTGTTGCCATGTCTGCTGATTATAAGCGACGTTGTGCTTGTTTTTTCATGTAAAGTATATATCAGTCTATATACAGTCATTAGTATTATTAAAGTCTATATCAGTCTATATATAGTCATTAGTATTATTAAAGTCTATATCAGTCTATATATAGTCATTAGTATTATTAAAGTCTATATCAGTCTTAAATACAGTCAATAGTATAATATTAATACATAGTTAGGGACCAAGAAGTCACGCAGTGACTTTGGTCACTTATTGTTTTTGTCTCCTCATGCCGAACAACTTTCGTGTTCTGACTTTTGACCTCTGCCATCTTTAGATCACCTGCCATTTTGAATTATATGAAAAACAGTTCAAATGTAACTCCTCCCAGAATCTTTGCTCAAAATGCACAAAAACTTCTACACGTGAACTTTGGACCTATACGGACAAATAATCGTAGCACATTCTTTCTAAGTGAAAAATTAAGTTTTTATGAACCAATGAAAATTGCCGTTTTGTGAAACTTCTTCTGCACCTAATACCTTACTGTGTAGAATGAGTCAACTGATTGTGTCTGCATAGCTCAGTCGGTAGAGCTCTCGCCTTCGGACCACAAGGTTGTGTGTTCAAATCCGGGTAATGACAACTCAGTGACTGCATTGTGTCCTGCAAGATTTGTGATGACTCAACTATAGAAATATTGAAGTATATTTGACCCATTAGGCACTAGGACATGGCATCACAATAATAGATACTAGTAACTGTAATAGTGTAATAAGTCTAATTTTGTAATAGTGTAATAGTGTCATAAGTGTAATAGTAGTGTAATATTGTAATAGTAGTGTAATATTGTAATATTGTAATAAGTGTAATAGTGTAATAGTAGTGTAATAGTGAAATAGTGTAATAAGTCTAATTTTGTAATAGTGTAATAAGTGTATTTAGTGTAATAGTGTAATAGTGTAATAGTAGTGTAATAGTGTAATAGTAGTGTAATAGTGTAATAGGTGTAATAAGTGTAATAGTGTAATATTAGTGTAATAGTGTAATAGTAGTGTAATAGTGTAATAGTGTAATAAGTGCAATGTGTAATACCGTACTGTACTGTGCCATACTGTGCTGTACCGTACTGTACCATATGGTACTGTACTGTACCATACTGTGCTGTACCGTACCGTACTGTACTG